>NW_022900923.1:31453312-31489852 GCF_012274545.1 Fukomys damarensis
TAGGTATATATATATATATATATATATATATACACACACACACACACACACACACACACACACACACACATACACATATATTCACTTCTATTAAGAAAACTTTACTACAAAGGAATACTTAATTTATTACACTTTCTGTGAACTTCTTGAAGAAAATGCGGTAGTGTGATCGTGTACAAAGCTTTATACTTGTCCTGAGTCTTAGAAATCATCAAGTCCCATATTCTCATTATATGAATAAAGTACCTGGAGCCACGGAGATTATCCCACTAGCTTGGTATCGTGTAAGTAGAAAGAGCTAGGAGCCTCCTTGGCTAATAGATCAAGTATGCATTCTAAACAGCATACTGGCCCTGTACATTGTATAGTTAACAAGGTTTTGCAAATTTCCTTGGTTTTATCAATCTAATTCTCCACTCACCCTTCCATGTCTTGCAATACAGTTAGCAATAAAGAACAATTTCATTGTTCTAGGTAGATGAAGAAATCAATCAAAACGTTATAGTATCTTAGGTCATTGTGATTTATTCAATAACAATTAATGCTATAAATGCACTGGCTAATATAGCTTTGATTGATGGTGAAAGTAACTAACTTTTATTCTATAGTAATTTATTACTGTTTGGAAATATAGCTTCCCATTTTTTTTTTTTTTTTTTTTTTTTTGTGGTGGTGCCGGAGATCGAACTCAGGACCTTGTTCTTGCGAGGCATGCAGCAGAACTACTGAGTTAAATCCCTGGCCCCCACATATTCTTATATTATTCCACAGTAAATGTTAAATGGTTGAAAAGTAAAACCTAACTGATGATTATTATGTCATAAGACGGTATTTTTTCTATTGCTATTCAAATAGGAAATATTTTACAATTATATATTGTTAAAGGTATGAAAATAACCAAAAGCTTTGGAAAATCTTGTTATTCAAATTTTTTTTCAAATTCCCTAGTTTCTCAACTAATGATGGTTCTTCATGATAATTTTTGAAAAATGAGCTTAATATTTTTTATCATTTAATCTTTTCCTCTTTGCCAGGCATTGATTATTTTTTCAATTTTTATAACACTTTACCTCATAGAATAACTCAAAGTAGCCTTAGTTCCCTATCTTACCACAATATTTTTGGAGCTCATTTTCAATAATAAATGGATGTTGTATGTATCGAAAATGTAAGGTGTATATATAAACCAAAATGTAGATATTTAAATACATATTTCAAATAGTTTTTTAAACACTTTTTCTACTTACAATACCCATGTTTCCTTGAAAATAAGACATAAGTAGAAAATAATCAGCCCCGAAAATAAGAGATTAAAGATCAGTCAGTTTATCTTTGTTTTACTGGCCTTACAGAGCAATCATTGAGCGAGAGGTCTTTGGCAGCAGGTAAGGCAAAGATGTGAAGACTGGGACAGGCATATTTGATCTCTCGTTTTCAAGGCTGATTATTTTCTTGCTAGGTCTTATGTGTAGGGAGATAGGATATGTTTTAAGTGGAAAACATAAATTCATATATAAAACAGTAACCAAGGAAAAATACAAGAGTGCAGCATATAAAACAAAATTTTCTTGCATTTTAATGCAAAAATTAGCAATACATTTAGTGTAAAATGGTTATAATAATTTAAAATACATTTAATGCTGCCAATGTTTCCTTGGACCTGCTACAACCATTTAGTGGTAGTTCAAAATAGTGATATATTAATGATATATAATCAATATATTAATGATATATAATCAATACCCAAATTATTTAATTTTCACTGGAAAAGCACAAAAATAATTGAATTACAATGCAATACAAAGGAGTATATATATTGTTAAATTATTTATCTGTGCAAATCGCTTCACACTGTTAATTATTTTACCTAACCCTACTCCTTATAGTTTTCAAATATGGAATAATTAAGCTATGAAAATGATCAATTGAGAGCATTTTATTTTTAAAAGCTATTTAGAGGTTCTTCTGCATGAGGAGCAGCGACACTTGAAACGAGAGTAAAAAGGTTTAATTATAACAGTATTGTCATTATATTCATTAAATATGCACTATAGATAGATATATAGAGATAGATGATAAAGTATGAAGAATCAGAAACAACGCAAAGCATAATATGTTTGTGTGAAGTAAACTATTAAGGTTCAAGAGGAGTAACACGAGGGCAAACACTATATCGAGGCCCAAATGCAATCTTTAGCATTTATTTGCTCTTATACTTGTCACTTTGTGTCCAGACCCGGTTTCTCATATCCCATAAATTATCTTCCATCCAAGTAACACACAAGTGTACCTACCACACACAAACACCCACGTGTAAACCCACCGAGAAAGACTGTGTATGGCCTTTGAGCAGACATTAAAATATAAAATTACATGCCGGGCTAGAAAATAGAAGTTTCTTAGGTTCTGGAAGTGTCTATTTAGTGTAACATGGAATCAGGTAAACTGGACAAAATTTAGTCAAAATAAGGTTGCCAAACAGCATCAAGACCCCTTTGACCACTGTTGCCATGGAAATTATACACATAGCTCTTGATTGGTTATGGAGAACCCTCACTCCTACAGAGGCCGTTTTGTTTTTAATAATGGAATTTAAAATCACAGCAATCCTAAGAAGCTATAGAGCAAAGCAGGCTTTCATTACATCCTAAATCATGGATACACATTTAGAAAACTGACGTTTTTCTTTAAGCTACGTGTGTAAGAGCGATAACTCAAGGTGTGGAATAAAGGGTCACTTTGTATTTCGTTACACAGACTCTAAAGAGATACTGTTATTACAGTACAGTTGGCTAAGAGTTTTCTGATGTTTTCAATATTAATAATGAAAAAAAAAAACCGAAACTGCATTGCCACAGGGCAGTTACAAACAACAGACACAGACCGCACCCATTTCGGGCCCCGGACACTCTCTGCATCTGGAGAGGGTAATGAGACAGCCCTGCAGTTGCCACCGCCACTGCCAGGACTGAGTGACACTTTCCTGGAACAGAGAAATCACATTTTAAGGAAATCGTGGGCACAGTTTCTTTTTGCTGCTTCACATAGAAAAACAAAAATTATCCCAAACAACATTTATTAGATGCGTTTTAAAAATGGAAGCAAACTGAAGAAGTAAAACATGATAGAATGATTTTGTTTTGCTTTTTTATTTGGTCTGTGAATTGCATTCTCATTTTTCTTTATTCTTTGAATCTGCTGAAAATGACCACATAATTTAAAACACAATGGTAAAAAAAAAATATATTTCTAAACCAGACTCGCTGAAAATAGAAACACTATTTTCTGTGGAATTCTTATAAATCATCTTATAAAACATCATATTTTATAATCATTAAAAATAATAGAGTCATTAGCTATCCCAATTAACTGAAAATACAAAACTAGAATGCCTAAATTTAATATAACAAAGTAATTGAAGAAAAACATTGGGACAGTTTCAGCCCATATCGCCTCCCCCTTGGAAGTAGTGATCTCTAATTGAGAAAGAACAGTGTGGGCTGCTCCCTATGGTTTTTCTCATTCCTTTCCCAAATTTTTTCTATACCTTCAGATCCGACTCTTTCACTTACTCCTCTACCTTGAAGAACCGCTGTCTGCCTTAATGGAAAAAGCAAGTAATTGGAATGACTATGCCATGCAGACAGTAACCTATCCTTGAACAAATTCCACTGAGATCACAAATGAAACTAAGATCAGAGACCAAAGAGTTACACTGAGCAGAGACACTCCTTTCTTCACCCTGACAGTGTGAGCTGGTCTATCAGGACATTGCTAAAGCCAGACGAGGTGCATACTGGGATTCTCCAGGAGGCTCAGTCAAATAGCTGATTGTGAGCTAATGCTGTCGATCATACAAAAATGCTAAAATGGAAACAAAGTCTGTAAATAGGGAGGGAGGAGGGGGTGAAGGGAGGGCAGGGAATGGGGAAAACATGAGAACCAAGACACCTCATGTAAAGGTACAGGATCCAATGATGAATGAGGCTGTACTGTATACCTAAAATGGACCAATAAACTCAATGAGGAAAAAAAATTGCATGCATTAAATCATGTTTTTTGCTTTTTTTAACAAAATAACTGCAAATATCCATGAACAATGTCAAGTACAGCCCCTGTCACTGCATTAGAGGAGGATGGCATTGGAATCGAGGACACTGCCAGTCCATCACAGCTAGCTGTGCACACAAAGCACACCCCAGGACAATCTGTCACTGACAAAATGCCAGCAGCAGTCTTTCCACAAATTTTTAGGCCACATTAGGATACTAAAGCAAGAAACGTGGTTGAAAATAGGCTTCTTTGATGTATGCTTAACATTTGCTAAAACTGTTTCATTATTATCGCTTCATTTTCTCTGCATTTCAGTGTCAGTACAGTGCATTAGAATATTACTAAAGTGCCTTCTATTTCATCTCAAAACAAGAATTTTCTATCAACAATGTTTTGTCATTCTCTGCAAATTGCTATTTAACAGGATAATTGTGAAATATTTATTAGGATGTCTCATTGCTTACGATTAAAATTTAAACTCTTTATTATAGCCTTTTAAAGTTTTAGAAATATTAAATATTTTAATTCCTTAAACATATCAATAGTGTCTGACTTCAGGTTTCTTAGAAAGGCTGTGCGCATAACTAGCAGAACTACCTGAGAATTCATATTTTTCCATGTGTCACCCAATTAAACAAATGCCCAAGCGAACTGATAAGCACGGGATAATAAAATCCAACAGACTTACAGATAATTAGAAAGACAGAAGAGAATTTCTTGTTGCAACTGGCCAAAACAGAGACAATTCTGTGAATTTTTTCCTGAAAAATAAATTTGATTTGCTCGCAAAAGTATTAGGAAAAGTCTAAATTTTGACAACTGATTATCACTAAATGTCAGCCCTGAAATGACTTGGAAAACCAAACTAAATTATATAGGAGAAAGAGGAATGTTGTGGTCAGCAGGAATCACCTCTGTATTATTAAAATCACCTCTGTATTTTAAAAGGCATAGGAAATTCAATAGAACAACCATAGCGCTCTGTAATATAATCATGATATTCAGTGCTGCCCCCGTCTGTACATTTCTAGCTGAATATAGGCTAAGGATTATAATTAAGAAAAGCCTTTATCTTTAAAGCTCATTTAATTCAAATAAAAAAAGATCAAAAAAGAAAAATACACAGCTAAGTCATGTTTAACTTACATATTTGTGTACTTCCTGGAATACATTAAGAAAAGATGCTAAGTCCAGTGTGAAATCTAACTGCAGACCACGTTTCCTTTTCTTCTTCTTATTTTCCCCTGCTCTTCATCTGTTTCATATTTCCTTTTGCCTACTTACCTACTTTAGAGAGTAGAAACCCCCAAAGAAATTCCCCTGGCACTTCTGGGAGTTCATATAGTCTTAATGGCAACCTGAAACCCTAAACGGTGGCAACTGCTATAGTCAGTAGAGTTGTAAAGCACCAAATCATGAACTCTGAATCTCTAGAAATAGTCTTTAGTTAGACATTCAATCGGGTGTTGCTTCATCAAATTTCATACTAAATTCCATCACGTTAGTAAAGAAAAATCATAACGAATACAATGATTCTTCAGAGGGTACTTAATATTAATTGATGTTCCTTGACTTTTTTTATGAATGATTACAAAATTCATAATAAACCAAAATTTGTGTATGATACCTTCGTAGGGACATTTTTGATGCCTTACAGAATGTATGATTATTCCTCATGTCCTGAAAGGTACCTGATAAAATGTACTTCTGTAGTACTGTGTTGTAGGATCATTGAAATTGCTACATATATGTTTGTACCTTCTTCTTCGCTAAATATTAAGTTTATTACTGTGACTCTTCTATTGGTTTGTTAAACTTCACTTGTATGTATTTACCATGTATAAGAAGTCGTGTTAAAGCATAACTACTGTGGCTCCAGTGAAAACTGAAAACTGATTAGTAATTTCTTGGGTGGGAAGCAGAAGAATCTATATAGGTACATTTGTTCTTGAGTAGGGTCTAAGTGCAACCTTCAAAAATGCTCTCACAATTAAATCACATACTCTTCAGGAGTAGAAAAAACAAAATCTTTCTAGATTAATGAAGAATCTTGTTTTTAACTTTTTCGATGTACTCTATATATTTTAAGCTAGTGAAAATGATGGCTGGGTATGTAAAAGTAATATACTTCAAATTTAAAATATCTATATTATCCTTATTGATATTGTTAATGATAAATTTTTAAGCCTAGAAGATGTAGCAATAATTTTATCATAAAGGAAACAACTTGTCATTTACCAGTGGTAGAAGTAGTATAGCAGAACACCGAACCTTAGAAGGTTCCTCCCCAAATGGAATAGACAAAAATATTTCATTTTTACTACTTAGGGTGAGATGTATGTAAAGATGATTATAGTAAAATTCTATACAGAAAAGAGGAAACAAACACACAAAGGGTTTGCAATTGTAGTTAACCCAATTCTGGTCACAGAGTGAGAAGATTCCTTACTGCCAGAATTCATGTGTACGATACATAATATCACCTGAAAAGCTGCATAGAGAGGGGAGGAGGGGGTGAAGGGAGGGCAGGGGTAAGGGGAAAAATGAGAACCAAGACCTGTCATGTAAAGGTACAAGATCCCAATAATGAATGTAACTGTTCTGTATGACTAGAATGTACCAATAAACTCAAAGAGAAAGAAAAGAAAAAGAAAAACTGCACATGAGAAACAAGGATGGACATCTGTACTTAACATATAATGTGTTTGTTCTAAGAAGGACATACACATTTTACAAAAAAGAAATTTAATGTATAAGCTTTGCTAAGAAAGATGTATTCGAGTATTTAATGTATAAGATTTTCTAAGAAAAATATTTCAAAGGGATATTATGTGTTGCTATATAATGTTTATTTCATGTATACATATGTACAGGTATTGTATAGCTTATATAAGTGCACATATGTAATACATGGGCACACATATTTGCAGGTTTGTAATATCTGTATGTCAATGTATATACATGCAATAATACATATATATGCAGGACAGTAAGACACGAATACATTGATGGTAGTTGTAAAGAAGGCCATGCATGTTTAATTTTAAATTACAAAAAATACAAAAAATCAGTTACAGAAAAATATCTGCTCAGAAAATAGGAAGTAAGGCGACAGATGTTTCTCAGAAGGGAGCGGGATCAAGGGTGGAGGGAGGGGAGGTAGAAGTGAGAAATGGGGAGGAAAAAGGAAATTAAAATATGCCACATACATGTAGCAACTCCACACAAGGAATATAAGCATTATGTGCTGCAAAGAAGTACTAATAAAAATAAAAGGCAAGAAAATAACTTCTCAATCATTTTTAAGGCACGCTTGATACAATTTACCTATCTAATAGTTTAGAATAAGGATATAAAAGCTATTCTAATGTTGACATCTAATGATGCAAAATTACATGTTTGCAATTATCAATTTACACGTACAAGTTCTATGAGGTAACTCACATACTAATATACACACATTTAAGTGTCCATTGCTGCCACTACTTGTTGGTTTTGTTTTTATTTTTATTGACATGTTTGCAGTACATAAAGATTACGTTCATAGTAAGGAGTTGGCACTTGGACATAAAGCACATTGTTCCTTTTTATATTCCTTCCCCTGTTTCTTCCCACTCTTTCATCTCCTTTGCAGTTCTGCTTCTTCCGTCCTCTGGTTTCTGGCTTTCGCATTCGCTATTTTTTAGAATCTTTTAAAAACATATACTCATCTGATAGAATGATGGTTGGGGGTGCTATGGGCTCTGCAACCACTTCATGCTGGGACCTGAGCTAAATAGGTAGGGGCTGCCCAGTCGGAGCTCGCCCTAGGACAGTGACAGAGCACCAGAAAGTAAATTCAGCCTCAGAAGAGCTCTTCGAGCCATTGTGACAAATGGACTAACTTTCCATTGACCGAAGTAACACGTTAACAGTAGCACTCTTGACTTCTGAATGTGTAAGGGGCAGACAGTGCACTTCAGGTACATAAATTACAAACCCATTTGGCAGAGGGTGAGCTAACAGCATAGGGGAAGGTGTGGGGAATTAACTCAATCTATTGCAGTGTAAGCTCTTTAAACACTGTGCCGTACGTCAACCACAGCATTTTAGACACAGTGAGGATCTCCATGGTCCTCCTTCTGCACGCCATGGTCTTTCACACTGCAAACCCTTTGTCTTTCGTCTGGGTTTCTCCTCCTATTGCTATTTCCTTGGTATATATCTGAAAGTTCTGGGTCAGAGGTTTCTGAGCACATGCACCAACTCCATTCAGAAAACAATCTAGCAATAAGTTTAATTTTGTTATACTGCTTTCCCTTGTTTATATCTCAAACTCACCACAATGAATACTCAAGGACAAAAATGTGTGCACTTTATTTATTTAGGATACAGCCAAGGGTGCTAAGCAGATCACAAATACAAAATTAATGTTTAACAAAAATGCAAGGCAATTTGAAATTTTCCAGATAACCTTATACTGACATGAAGTGAACACAATTATTTCTCAAAGCAGGATCCCATATAATTTATAACGTTACTTTTTTAATTTTTTTTTTCAGACAGGGTCTTACTATGTAGTTGACACTGATCTGGAACTCACTACGTACGTAGCCCAGGCTGGTCTTGAAATCACAGTGATTATCCTGCCTCAGCCTTCCCAGTGCAGGGATTACAGGCATGTGCCACCACACCTAGCTACAATTTTGTTTTTTAAAACAACATTAATTAAACTGAGAGTAATTACTTTCCCCTAGTATTATTAACACACTATTTTAACTATAGATGCTGCAAATTTAGAAGTTAAAACTGGCTATTTTATAAAAAAAATTTAAAAGTAAAATGTTTCTAACTAATCCTCGTGTGCATTAAGTACACAAAAGGTATGATTGTTCAATATTCATCTGCACCATAGATCATAACTTTCTCTGGGTGTGATTTTATTAGGGATGTCAAATGTGAACCTCTTTGAGAGTTTGAACTAAATTGCTTTAACCATTTTTAAGTTATGAAAAGGTGAGAGTATATTTTTCCTGCACCTAAAACAGGTTTCCATGTTTTCCACTGATGTAAGTCACAATTACCATATATTTTAAAGTTAACAAATTATTTTTTTCTCATACAAACCTCTTAATTGAAAATAAAATAGTCTTCAGAAAAGAAAATTTTCCATTTGAGTACAAAAGTTCTTAATAGATGACTGCAGTTTAAAAGCAAAGGAAATACAGTTAAGATCAATTTGCAGAAATATTAGGAAGTCAATGCAGCTTAAAATACATTTTAGGGCCAGGGATTTAGCTCGGTGGTGCCACCACATGCTTCGCAATGTAAGATCTTGAGTTCGATCCCCAGTTAATTAAAAAAAAATACATTCTAAAGTGCAAAAGTAATTTAACTTCAATTGGTCTTAGTCTAGCTAGAAGGAAAGGTTAGCAATCTGAAATGGAAATTCCACGCCCAGAACATGATCCAGCAAGTTTCATTTACCTAAATGGTTTGACTCCCTTTGAGTAATATAATGAGAAAAATATTTGCTATCTGGTGGTATACAACAAATTTGTTCCATTACATCATATCACAAATTATTTTTAAGCCTAGTGAAGCCTTCTTTAAGATCTTGCAAAATTATTCCAAGTTTGAAGTGGAAGGATTATATATTGAATGTTTAGAATATTAAAGGCAAAAATGCAAAAATCTTAATCAATTTCACATTTGTGTCGATGGTACTCACATTTTTCATTTTTAAATTCATTTATTCTCCAGCTTGCTAAGACAGTTTTGGATCTTTATTCACTTCTCTTTTTATTTCCACCAATTTGATAAACCCTGCTTTAGGTCATTACTCAAGTCAGTGATGAAGTGGTGAAAGCAGAAAGAGTCAGGGACGATGTACTTTTTGATTCTAGAGAATATTTTCTGTATGGCATTAGACATAATAGGAAATTTGAACCCTCCTTATAGTAGGCAGCATTATATTACAGTTTAAGAAAGTATTATAGACATTCATCTTGGGATGCTATGCATGCTGTATCTGAAAGATAATAAATGAAGCAAAAAATGAAGCAAAAATTCTCTACAGTGGGGAGTGCCTGAATTAAACTTTTATCAGGAATAGAGAGAAAGTAGTGGGCATCTGCAAAACCCACTGAAAGATTAGTTATAGGAATAAACAGAAAGAATGACAGAAAAGGAGTTATCTGTAATTATTCAGAATTATATATAAATGGGATAAATTGAAACATTGTCTCTTGTTGGAAATAACAGACAACTTGGGATTGAGGCTAGAAACTGAAGTACATTTGTGCAAACTGTCAGTTCAGAGTTCATTGCTGATAGAATCTGAAAGACAAAATATATGCTTTTCCATCACATATTTGATATATGTCAGTAATTCATTTATAAAAAATATCTTAAAAACAATTATTTATTGCCACTGAAGAATACATTCTCTAACTCTAATTAGCTTGTGAGAAGTCTCTCTTTTTTTTGAAATAACATTTTTAAGTCTTTGCTGAGTTTCTTGTTCCTTATCTTAGCTAGTGTCATTTTCTACTAATGTCACTTATTAACCTATTTATTACTTTTAAATTATTTTCTTCTCCAGCCTTCTAAAGTGTTTTGACTATATTTCTGAAATTATCACTGACATGTTTTTCTCTATTGCCATAGTTTATCCTTCTTCTTAAAACAAAATAATAGACTTTATTAGTGGAAAAATATCTTCTCTTACTCCTTCTGTAAAATGACCTATCAGACACTCCCTCCAAAAAAAATAC
This sequence comes from Fukomys damarensis, assembly GCF_012274545.1. Lineage (NCBI taxonomy): Eukaryota > Metazoa > Chordata > Mammalia > Rodentia > Bathyergidae > Fukomys > Fukomys damarensis. The sequence continues at coordinate 31,464,121 of NW_022900923.1, forward strand.
AAATCTCTGAGTTGGACGTCCACAAGTAGGATAATTATAGGTAGCCAAAGAGTACATAGGCAACAAAAGGCTTCACTGTCTACAATTTTGAAATCATCATCATCATAACATTTTATATCAGTTTCTTTCAATCACCGCCATAAATTGGTAATTCTAAACCAGGCTAGTGTTGAAATAAGCCCCTCCACAATAGAGTTTATTAACTTCAAGTTCTAAACAACTGCTTGTCCTTAGGGCAGATTTCTCTCACTGTCCTTCTGAACTCGAGGTTAATATATGACTAGTTTTGACCACAAGATTGTGAACTGAAATAACCAAATGTCACTTCTAAGTGAAAGTTTTAAAAGCCATTATCTACCTGCAACTTTTTCACTTTCTTCTTTGCTAACAAAGGAGTTCTATTCTTGTATCTGAGTATGCATAGCTTGTATATGTATACATAGCCTACAAAAATAAATTAACCTGCAGTAAATATGCAATACAAATGGGGGGGAAACCTTTGTATTTTAAAGCCCTTAAATAATGGCATTAATAGCATAGCTAACACAACCACTGTCAGACATGTTGAGATTACTACTGGAAGTCCATTCTCCATCAGGTTGAACCATTCATCCCCTCCTACCGTATGCTCTTCTACAAACGCAGTATTTCAGTCAATGAAAAAGTGGTTTGGAAAATGATCTTTCTTTTTCTTATTTCCTTTAGATAAGAAAAAAAGTGCTTTGTTACAAAGATAAAGGGGTGTTCAAGAGCACCTAGACTTTAAAATCCCAGAACATAAAATTTATGAGTACAATCTAGGCAAAAATTGAAGCTGACTACTGAAAAAGAAAATTGTTAAATTTTTGGACAACTGAAGTCTTTTTATCTTCTGAAATACGAAGAGCATATTTTAGAATGTTCCATAAACTACTTTATTTATTCTGAGTGAAGAGAGAATTTTACCAGAAGGCAGATTTTCCATGTGAGAATCAATGCATAGTTACAAACTCCAATAAAAGATTATTGCGTTAGACCTTGGTTCTCATATGTAATTTGACCTTGATTTTGTTCCCTCTTTAGTGCGTGTCTTTTTTTGACCTTTTTTTTTCAATCTCTAACAAAAAAATTATCAACTGTTCTTGAGTTTGTCTCAATGCTTATTATCATTGGCATAATTGATAAATTTAATATTTTTAAAACATTCAACCTGTGCTTTATTAAATGGTGCTATTAACTCTTTTTTAAAGATGATTAAAGTGATACTTAGAGAAGACAGTAAAGTGAGCACAATTCCACAATTAGAAAGTACTGTAATCGGGACATCAAGCAAGGGGCATGCAGCTCCAAAATCAGTGGTCTTCACTGCCCTGATCTCTTGCCTCTGTCTGACATTGTGCGACAGGGTAGGACGAGGTATGCACAGATGTGTAGCTCCAAGGGAAGTAAGGAGATATTTCCCTCCCAAGTATAAACTTTATTCCCAGGAATGAAACAGAAGGAATTAAGAAAAACACCTAACACCTAACATAGTCCTGACAAGTAATTAAGTCAATATCATAACTGTATGAAAGTGATAGAATACAAAAGTATTTTTCTAATTAATATGATATTTAACACCACATGTTTTACAAAAGCATGAAAACCGACAGCTAAGAAGCCAGACCCATTCATTCCAAGTAACAGATTCTATCTTTACTTCCCAGAGGTATTTCAAATGTAAGCAAAGCAATTCAGCTTTTCTTGCATTCAGGCAGTGATGAAGAATAAAAAGATAATTTTGATAGAATTAAATCTTTCCTAATTCAATAAATAAAACATATCTCTCTTTAGAAGAGTTGTCAAATATTCTCCAAAACAAATGTAATAGTCACTTTGCATGCACTTTAGAAAGGTAATTTTCCCTAGTAAGCATGTTTATAACAGAAACTGATACTGCATAAATGAAACAAAACAGATTCAACAAATATCAAGTATCACCATACAATGATGTGCATTCCACATTCACCACTGCAGGCATTTCAAAGACAAAGGAGATTTTGCCAAAGAGTTTTGCATCAGTCAGAATTTCTTATTTTAGCTGAGGTGTTTCTTATACTTTGAAGAACAAGAAGGACAATATCCTGAACTATCATAAAACAGCAAGTAGGTGTTATTAACAAAAAAGAGCTATTTCCAAAAGACAGTGTTAAACTCAAACTTCCTGTTTAATAGAAGAGCTATTACTTCGCTGAACTGAGACAGGAGAAATATGAGGATATGGAAACATAAAACCCTACTGGGGATTCCTGTGAGACTGTGCAAAGCTTTTCCAGCATCCAAGCAACATTTGTAACCACTTACCTCTCTTTGGCAATTTGAATCACTATAGTTTCTGCCTTTGCTCAGTAATACAACATCAATTCTACTCATGCTGAATTAGTTTCATTTAACTTCTCTAGTGTATACAGAGCTATCTAGTACTGAAGGCTGAGTAGGGAGATCAAAAGATAAATATGCAACTTCTTGGAATAAAATAGCTCTTAATAAAAATATTTTGTATACAAATTACTAAGACTGATTTTTTTACACACCAAATGTTGCTCGAAGAGCTTTTCAAATAATAACTCATTCATTTCCTCAGCAAAGCTCCTTATCCTGGAGGTGATGACTAAAACCAAGGAAAGCTGAATGCTGTACTTGACTAATCAACAGCACAGCTGGGATTTGTACTCAGGTGTTCCCGCTCCGGAATCTATGCTGCTAAATATTTAACGAAGTGAAGGAGAGGCTTACTGAGTGAATAGACACATTTTAAAATACATACATTGAATAGAGAGAACTCTGATAAATGATTAAAATTAATCAATTTAAGACAGTATAAGAGGAAAGACCAAAGAGAAAAAATATGAGCAGTGGAATTGGTTCTGTAACACAAAGAATTTACTAATGAAGATCTCTAGGAGAGTCATGCAAAAAAAAAAAGCAGAAACCACAAAAACAAAAAGTTATTGATCAAGATTTATGCATACATATGAAGTCAATATGTTTTTTCTTAAGACGTCTAGGACTACATTCTAGGCTTGAACTAGAGGTTGCTAAAAGCAAAAATCAAACAAACAAAAGTTAATGATCAATAAGTTAAAAATCTTCACCATGTTCACATTTACTACGTGTCCCCAAACTAAGATTTCATCATAATCTTGTCTGTGTCATGTTTTTTACATTAATACAACAGTATATATAATTCTCCTGAAACAGTCTTGTTTTGTTTTGTTTTTCGGTACCGGGGATCGAACTCAGGTCCTTGTGCTTGTGATGCAGGCAGCGGAACCACTGAGCTAAATCCCTGGTTCTCCTGAAATAGTTTCATTATAACTTAGAAAAAATATCCTGCTTGTATTTTCTATTGTTTTACATTATGAATGAAATGTACATTTCAAATGGCTTATATTGTCATTTGTGTTTCCATGCCTGATTATTTCCCATATATTCACAATGGAAATATTAATAAACACATCCCACTACAGATTTCCATGTTCATTTTGTCTTTTTCATTCCTTATTTCCTTTCCTTTCTTCCTAAATTTTATTTTACCAATGTTTCTACAAAGTTTTCTATATAGTGCCCTTGATAATGCAATACTTTTTTCCCATATTTGGGTAAATGTTTTCATAACATCAACACTTTAAGTTTACTGAAAATACTTGCAATTTTGAAGATAATGATTTTCTTAGGCCAATCTTTAGCAATGAGTTTTTTTTATCTGTGCCTCTGAGTAGAATACTTCTATATGTGGAATACAAGCACCATAATTATGAAGGTGATGAGTGTCCTCAAAGTTCTTTGTGCTAAACCATGGTCTTGGAAGATTTGTTTTGTACTTTGGCTTTTACAAAACATCTTTCACAGGATGTTGGGTGAACATTGATGGTTTCAAAAACATCATCCTGCAACAGGAGACCATTGATTGGATTTGAAAATCTATTTCTTTTCACAATTTATTTCTTAAATTCTGTCCCTTCTAAGCCAATGAGAGTTTGAAAGGGATACTATCTTCAAATGTGTTCATGAGTGGATAAGAGGAATTCTTGAGTGTCTGTTTCAAAGCATCAGGCTATCCCCTCTTCACCAGACAGTTCTTGAAGTGCTGGTATCTCTCAAAATGAAGCTTGACACTGTTTCCCTTTGTTCCTACCCAGAACAGAGCTCAGAGCCCTGACATGTTTTTGCATGGGGCAAGAAAGAAAAGCAGTACAGATAGTGTCTAATTGTTTTCCAAAAGAACTAATTTAATTTGGAAAAGAACAAGAACTTTGAACTAAAGTGCTCTCGAGAATTTCAGAGCTTGTGGTAAATCCAATTGGGGAAAATTACATGGATTTTTTTTTTTAATTAAACAAGCTAGACTTTGGGCCAGCTACTTTTCAGAAGAGAGCTAGTAAATCATATGATGGCCCTGGTTCTAGGATCACAACAAGATCAAATACCTACCCTAGAAAATATGTCTTGCAAGGACACTCGATTTGACTGGATTAGATTATGGGGCAACGTAAACTCCAGACAACTGTTGAAAACAATAGAACAACCACCAAACAGTATTTGGAGTTTTTCAGGTGAGTATGGACAGAGGATAAGGGGAAAAAAGGCCTGTGGATACTTTTGACATCTCAAACTAACCACAGGCAAACACAAAGCTGAACCTTCTTGAAGATTGGAATCGGGATTATCTGTGGGTGTAGGATAGACATCACCAAATTGCTAAAGATTCTCAGTTAATTTAAACTGGCAGAAGTGAAAAATAATGAACCCAAAGATATATCAATACATATTACACATGTACTGAAGAGAGGAAAAATAATGAGAAAATTAAAGAGGCTTAGCGAAAAATGAGAAATATGCTTATCTTTGGTTCAGTTTTCTTTCTAGTTTTTTTTAGTCTTTTCTTTCCTAAATACAGAATTTTACGACTACACATTTCTCTTTCTGTTTTACATTTGCAGTTGTGCTATATTTTTTGTAGCTCTCATCATGTTTATATGACATGGTTTTCATTGAGTTTTCTTGATAAGTAAATTACTATTTTAAAATAAATATGAGAAGTTTTATCATTATGTCTTCTTTATCCTCCTTTCCTCTGTTCACTTTCTATTGCTCCCAAAACACATTATTTGCTGGAATTAAAAACATATAACATGGAGAATTATAAAGACAGACAACATCAACAAAATCAAATGCTAGTTCTTTGAAAACATCAGCAATTTTTTAAAAAGAACCCAACTGAGCACGATAAAAAGAAAACACTCAAATAACAGAATTAAAGCAACTAAGGGAAACATCAGGAAAAAAATAAAGGACTGACATTATAAAAATTCTACTGACACTACAGAAATCAAAAGATACTAAAGGAATACTATGAAATTGCATGCAAAGTAGTAATATAGATTAAATGAAAACATTCCTCGAAAGACACAAACTATTAAAACTCACTGAAGAGAAAAACAGACCATCTAAGCTGATTTATGACAAATGAAGAACTGTCAGAAGCAATAATCAAAACTATGTACCAATAAAAGCCTATGCCCAATGACTTTTCCTCTGAATTCATCCAAACAGTCAAGGAATAACTACCACCAACTCACAAAATCCTTAACAAAATGGAGGTAGAAATAACACAATTCCTTTCATGATGGCATTATTAACTTATATTAAAGCCAGAATAACAGATTATAGGAACTAAAATCCAATATATTTTATGAATTGCAGCACAAAAATGTGTCAAGCTGGAACCACTCACACATAAAATTACTATACTCTATGACCAAATGGGATTCATGCTGACTTAAAGGTTGTTACAGCACCTGAAAATCAACTAAGGAAGCACATTATACGAATAAAAATAAAATTACATGTTCTTTTTGATAAATATAGAAAAGGCAACTAAAATACTATGAAATTTTCATTATTAAAATTATCCAACTTTGATTTTAAGGAAACCTCCTGCTTGTGTCAAAGAACATTTATGAAAAATATGGAAACACCAAAGATAATATTTCTAGAATATATGATTCTTTGCTTAAGATCAGGATCAAAGCAAAGATTTTCACTCTCACAATGTATAATTATTATTGTATTTGAGATTTCAGCCAAAGCATTTACAGTGTATTGCAAAGGAAAGCATAAAATTATATATTCTCTATTTTAGAGGATGTAAGTTTATATATTTTGGAGAATAAATGTTAGGATAAAATCTCAAAGAATTCACTGAAAATAAATTGAATCAAAACTGTATAGAAAGTTTCAAGACACAAAACCAATACAAAAACTCTTTTGTAGATTTACATAGCTACTATTGACACTAACAATTCAATGATAAAACAATCTATTTTATCATACAATTAAAGGGAGTGGAATTCTTAGCAAGAAATTTTAAAAAGAAATTCAAAGTTCACACACTAAAAAGTACTAACCACTGTTAAAATAAAATAAAGTAAATCTTAATAAATGAAAAAATATATGCTATGAGCATGCATTGAAAGGTTGAACAGTTTTAAAATGGTGCATGTGTTCAAGTCCAAGAAGTCTCAGATGCTGAGATAAGGGGATAATAATTTGTGGCATAGACTTAGTGACATCCTATCTCAAACTCAAAATAACAAAATAAAATAAAATGAAATGAGATGTAGCTCAGTTCAGTGACTCTGGGTTCGGTGCTAAAATGTGGAAAAAGAAAAATGATGGTAATAAATCCTTAAGCAATCTACATTTTAAGTGAAATATTCAATTAATATTTATTTGTAGAAATTGACTAATTTACAGTAAAAGTCATATGAAATTGTAAGAGACTCAGAATTACTAAAATTAATCTAAAAAGAACAAACTTATACTTCCCTACTTTAAAATTTACCACAATAAAATGATAATCAAGAAACTGTGGTATTAGAAAGCTTTAGATCTGCAGATCTATAGGATAGAATTGTGCATTCATAAAATATCCAAATCTGTGATCAAGTAATATTGAAAAGAATGCCAAAGTAATTTAATAGAGAAATAAAAGTGTTCTTATGCTGTCACACTGAGACATTTGGTCATTCTCATGACAGAGAATGAAGTGGGGTTCTCACCTCCTTCAAAATCTGTAAAATGATGCAAAATTAATTAAAGACCTAAAAATAAGAGCAAATATTGTGAACTCTTAGAAGAAAATATAGAGATAAGTTTTCAAGATCTTGGAGGTACATCAAGAAAATTGAAAAGACAGCTTATAGAATGGGACAAAATATTTACAAGTTATATATCTGATAAAGGAAGCATAATTAGAATATTTGAGAATTCATGAAACTCATAGAAAAAAATCAAATTAAGAAATCAGTAAAATAGTGCTAGAGCACTTGCCTAGAGAAGGCCTTGAATTGAATTTGCTGTACTGAGATGAAACAAAATAAAACAAAAAAGTGAGCAAAGATTCCAATAGACAGATTTCAAGGAGATATACAAATGGGTGATAAAGACGTGAAAGAATTTTAACAACATCAACCACTAAGGAAAAGCAAATGAAAGCCAAGTCATAGCCACTCATATAACAGGAGTTAAAAAACAGATAATAATTAGTGGCGAAGCAGTAGGACTATTATAATCTTCGTACATGACGGTGGAAAGGCAAAAACGGGAAGCTACTTTGGATACAACGTGGCACCTCCTCAATTAAACACAAAACTACCATGTAACTGATGAGCTCAAAAGTTATTACCAAAATATATATCTGCAAAAAAATAAAGAGAAAAATGCGTGCCCACACAAAAACCTCACACACACAGAAAATATTTATAGGAACATTATATGTAATCCCCCCCAAAAAAATGTTCATCACCCAGTAGACAAATCCTGCGGTATACCCATACCATGAATACCATTCTGACACAAAAGAGATTATAGAAAAATAAACCTGTTTTTAAAATGAGCATTCAATGACAATTTCCATAAGATCGTGACAAAATTCATTGAAATGTACCTGTACATTTTCGTTGTAAAAAAGACTAAATTTAAAAGAAGCTCAAGGAATACTTGTGTCTTCTATTTCCACAATATGACTATAGTTGTAATATTACTTGCTTCCTCCTTTATGTAAATTTATGTACATCTTTCTTTGTCATTAAGTAAATATTTGAACTATGTGGTTTTTTTTTGGGGGGGTGATGCTGGGAATTGAGACCAAGGTCTTGAGCATACTAGGTAAAGACTATCACTGAGCTATACTCCCAGCTCCCTTGAACTGTTTTTGTGAAAATTTTATAGTTTTATCCATATTGTATTTTAAAGTACATTTTAATTTTGAGGCAAAAAAATCATATGTGCATATTTTTATTCCATAGTCTTAAGCAGTTTGAGTTTGATAGATTAAGTAGTCTTGATCATTTAAGGGGAAATTCTCATCTGGAGATTTGGAAAAGTATCCATTAAGCCTTCAGATCTATTTTAGTGAGTACAACATGGCCCAAGCATACAAAGTCACATAGCAAAACACACGCATGATTGCAAACACACAAGACACGTGACAGAGAATAAGACATGGAAATGAGTATGATACAGCTGAGAGCACCTCAGTGGTGTGTTGACCTAGATAAGCAAGACTGGTGATCAGTTTGTGTGCTTTAAAACAGGTAGACATATTCCTGGTTTTATTATTTCACGTTTGTTCTTTGTGGCATGCTGTCACAAGTTTAATTTTTATGTGGGACTAAACAAAGTTCAGAAGTTTATTAATTTGAAATATTATTTGTGAGCATCTTTGTTTGAGATTGTTGTTTATAGAAAACCAACCCAGATTTCTAGTACAAATACATAGCCTGACACAATGCTGTTGAGCTTTATCCCAATCTTTAAAGGATGACTGAAAAACAAATATTTGCATGAATTTTGTGAACTAATATAGATGCTCATATTGAAACAGAACAATCTAAACAAAATGTTCTATTTTCTTGTTTAAAAGTAAGGTGATCATGATCAGCATTAATTCTTATATCCAGTATCTACTTGCTTTTCACGAAGTGTTATACTAGAAAATAAAATAGACTTCTTCAGAGAACACTGCAAGAATAAAATCAAGCCAGGCATGGTAGTGCAGGGCTGTCATCTCAGCACTAAGAGGCTGAAGCGGAGGACTCACTGGAAGCTCAAGGGCATCCTGGCCTCCATGGAGAGTTCCAGTCCCCTCTGTCCTACACAGAGAGACTCTAGCTCAAACATGCACACACACTGCATTATAAATGAATGTTAGAAACCTTGAGGCACTGAATATATTCAATCTAAAGAAGCTAGTTGTCCTGGGTACTGCAATAGAGCAAACTCCCTTTTCTTTGGTTAGTGTTTCTTTGAGCAATTCTCCTAAAATCATCCTACTGTTACTCCCTCTCAGCCCAATTTCCTCCATGTAATGCCTTTCATCAAAAACAAAGGACACCTGATAAATGGTACTGAAGGAAGAGATTGTGAATGATCAGCTCTGCTCCTTCTGAAATATCACTTGATTGAAATCACTAGAGAAGATGTCATGGTATCCATTGCTCATCTTATGGCAACAGGCTCTTCACCAAAGAAGAGTATTAGGTATTTAAGTTTGATTTGAAGAAAGCTATTTTGAAGATGGTCGTGACTGCACTTCTACATGATACCTGAAATGGGCTTATATTTCTACTTCAGTCATTCTAATTCCTACAAATACTTCTTAGTTGGTTCTAAAAATCTCTTTACTTTTCAGAAAATGCAAAATACTAGAGCCCATACAGTCCAACTGTCAAAATCTTTAGTTCCTAGTATTCTGAGAAGTGTCTATGAGCTAATACAGAAAAACTAATTAATGTAGAACAATATAGTGTCTTTGTATAATTAGTGTGGTGCAGAGGGTAATAGGAATGAGGCTAAAAGTTAGGATTTTCAAGTCCCATTAGCTTGCAAACAAAATTACAACAGGCTATTGCTCTCATCACGACAAAAATATAAACAAAATTCAAGAGTTTTCGTTGTTACTGTTTTCAATCTATAACAGAAGCTGTGAGTGAACTAGAATTTACAGAAATGTGCACTTTGGGGAAGGGAAAGAACAGAGGGCTTCTTTTGTGCCATGCAGAGGAGGGAAGGCAATTTTGCCATGGTCAAAGGAACAGAAAATGTGCAAGAAAATTTAAATTTATTTTTGTATTGATACTTAAAGAATAAGATATCACAAATCTCCAAACTGAGTACACACCCACCCTATAAACTGTGAACCTAGCCATGAGTGAGTACATGTGTGCCTTGTACAGAGTAGCAGAGCTAAAATATTCTCAAAAGCACATGAGTCTTCCCCAAATACAAGGCTGCATCAGTCACTTCTCCATCACTGAAACAAAGTATCTGCTACCTGCAACATTAAGGTTAAATTTACTTCTTTCACAATTGTAGAGGATTCAATCCAGAGCTGTCACACACCAAGGCAAAAACATAGGGCTGAAAACCCTGGCAGCGGAGAGGTACTGAGTTCATGGCAGCCAGGAAGGAGAAAAAGTAGGAAGTTGAGACAAAAATAAATTCATATCCTCAGTGACCCTTCTTTCCATCCCGGTCCCACCCCCTTATAACACTCTTATCCACGCAGATATCAACAGATCCATCGACTGGTACACACACCATGCCTGTGAGCCTTCACCTTCCAAATCCTCACCTCTGAACACCAGATGTTTGGGGGACGTTTTATATCTAAACAATAATATTCTGCCCTCAATCCCCAAAAGGCTTAACTATATATCGTTATCTAAGAGAGGTTTCTTCCATTTGCAAAAGTCACCAAAGTCTTAACAGTATTAGAAATGTTGAAGAGTCAAAATACTAAAATATTTTCTGAGATCCAAGATAGAAATCTTAGCCATAAGCCTCTGTGAAAATAAAAAAAAAAGAAAGTCATATACTTTTACTACATGATGGTACAGAGCAAACATTCAAGAAAGTAGGAATAAGGTGATAAAAAGGAATTAGATCAAAGCAAGACTGAAAGCCAGAAAGGGCAAACATAAAATCTGGTACCTGCATTTGCAGGACCCAGCACTCATTGTGGTGAGATGTGAACTCCAAAGGGATAGGACAGTCCAACCATTAGACCTTTGCCCACATGGCCCTTTCTCTTGGAATGGTTCTTCTCTTTGGTAGGATTTCTCTGTAAATCTTTCAAGTTTTCTTCATCTTTAACTTTGGAAATTCCACTGCATCTTGAGCTTTGCTCACACAAACTTACACACTGCCCACTCGGGGAGGTGTAATGTCCAGCCTCCCAAGCCTTCATGACCCCACCACATGAATGACACCAAAGCCAATTTCCAGCTCAAGCAGCATCTGGGGACCCAAGGACCATGGTTGCAGAAACCTCTGAGTGCCTGAGTGGGTAACTTCAAAGATGAAGTTTTGTAGTTGGCCCCGACTGAGCAGTACACCCTGGGGCTATCTTTTTTAAAGCAATGTCTCTTAAAGAAGTTTACTTTCTTTTACTTTATTTATTGAGTATGCAATGGGTGAAGTCTGGGAAGTTTGTGATACACTCAAACCGTCTTTTTTTTAATCATCCCAGTACAAAGCACTTGATGTTTTCATAATGATTCTAATATATTTCAGCAATCATATTCTTGTTGGTCCTAACTTTACATGCATTTTTTTGTTGTTTTTTGAGACAGGGTCTCACTATGTAATTGAGACTGACCTGGAACTCACTATGTCTCCCAGTCTCGTCTCGAACTCACAGCAATCTTCCTGCCTCAGCCTGCCAAGTGCTGAGATTACAGGTGTGCATCACCACACCTGGCAATATGCACTTTTTATGGATTTCCATTTTTTACTGCAGATCTACCTAAACACAACCAGTACTCATGCTAGAAACTGAACGTTGGACTGCCTTGAAATTTCCTCTGCCATATTATGTAATTCATCACTGTTTATTTTTTCCTCATACAATTTTGTAAGACAAGGTTAAAATGAAGGTAAATTCTTTACTACAATGAAACTCACATGGCCTCTAGTCCTATAGGCTAGATTTTCACAGAGTCCTACTGGCCAGGATAATGGACTGTACTGCCTGCACTTCTATCATCTCTTTTGTCTTTTGAGATTCAACAGGTATTTCTCTTCAAGCAATATTATGACATTTTAAGGCTTTTCCGGTCTGTGTCATCAAACTTTAAAATTCTTCTCACAAAAGTCTTCCTAAATTTTTGAAATATAGACAAGTACAGCCAAAGCATTAGCCTACTTTTGGTACCAAATTTCTGTATTAGTCGTATTTTTGCTGCTAGAGCTACTTGCTACTCATAAGGTAGAGGAAGAGATAATTGCTTGATCCATAGTTTCTAGGGTCTCAGTTCATGCTTGGTTACCTCCAGGGAAAAACTAACATAGCAAAAGGGTTAGGCAGAAGAATGCTACTCAACTATGGCAACCACAAAGCAAAGGGAGACACAAAGGAGGAGCTCATTACGAGAATGCCCATCTCTTTCAACTAGTCCTCATTTCCTAATAGCATGTTCACCTATGAACTCATCAATAGATGAATACACTAGTGATTAAAACACCTTCATGATCCCAATCAATTTTAAACGCCTCACCACTGATATATGAGAGTCTTGAGCACATTTTAGATCAAAAGTAGAACAAAGACCTATGCCAACAAAAAAGTTTGAGTGAGACAGGAGAACTAAGAGAATCTTCAAAAGGCACCTTTGGCTTTAATCAAGTAAGATGTAAAATATGAGGAAACACTGAGAATGCTGAGGGAAGCAATCCACACTACACCAAGTGCAAGGTGCTGAGAGTTCAAGTCCCAGCGGAATGCAGCAAAATGCAAATAACCTCCCAGTATTTCAAACTGAAGGGCACAAGAAGAGAAAGATTTTCTGTGATTCAGCTATCGGGCAGCAGTGTTATGAAACAGGAGACACCTGTTGGGGATTCAGCTCAACGGCACCGTGCCTGCTTTGCAGGTGCAAGGACCTGAATTTGATCCCAGGTACCACAAAAAATATACATTTAAGTAAGAATATGAGACGCGTCTTGAATATCACTCAGTCAGATAAAATAGAACTATGAATCCTAATTTGATTTTTTTGTTCTATTTGCTTTCATTTTGCAAACAATATTTGGTAATAAGATGAAAATACAAAAGGCAAAATTAATATGAAATTAATGGGTAGAGTAATAAAGTCCAATTTAGATAAGAGTAAGAGATAATAATTTATTTGATTGGGTTTGAAATTGTTTTGGGTAAATAAAATTAATAAATCTAAAGATAATCATGAATAATTGATGAAAATTCAAAACATAAGAAAAAGTATGGCAACCCACCTTAGATTTTAAGAATGAAATCAAATTTAAAAAAATATCAAGAAACCCTCAGAAGAGCAAGGATTAATAGGAATAATTTATCTGATGAGAAAAAACATCATAGTAAAGAATATTTTTAATGTGAAGAAAATCCCAATCAGCAGATCTCAGTAGCTTAGGGACAATAATTAGAAAAATAAAAAAATCACACCGAGTTTAGAATGAAACTTCTAAAAATGAAAAATCAAAAGAAATGAAAAAAGAGTCAAACAATAAATCACTACTATCAAAGATAACCTTCATATATCTATATCTATATCTATATCTATATATACTGTCATATGTATGATCTGAATTATACACACACACAAAAAACATATATATATATATAAATATATATATATATATGTATTTTTAAAATACAATAATGCAAGGACTAAAATGATGAACTAGGGTTGGATATATCTCAGTGGTGGAATGTTTGCCTAGCATGCACAAGGCATTATTATTGAGCCCTTAACCAACCACATATAAGTAGATCTATGACATGATTTTGTGATTTTAGTAACATATTTTCCTTGTTTTATTACTGATTTTAAAGTATTTTAATGCTGCACAAATTAGAATCAATTTCAATTCAGATTATATCATATACTGAAAACTTGATAAATTCCCTTTTCAATTTTTGTATCTTTTAAAGACTTCACTGGATTTCTAGCATAGTCACTTAGGTTACCTGTGTATTAGGATATTTTGACTTTTTATCTATATATATATATATAAATGTATGTATATATATGTATTTTTAAAATACAATAATGCAAGGACTAAAATGATGAACTAGGGTTGGATATATCTCAGTGGTGGAATGTTTGCCTAGCATGCACAAGGCATTATTATTGAGCCCTTAACCAACCACATATAAGTAGATCTATGACATGATTTTGTGATTTTAGTAACATATTTTCCTTGTTTTATTACTGATTTTAAAGTATTTTAATGCTGCACAAATTAGAATCAATTTCAATTCAGATTATATCATATACTGAAAACTTGATAAATTCCCTTTTCAATTTTTGTATCTTTTAAAGACTTCACTGGATTTCTAGCATAGTCACTTAGGTTACCTGTGTATTAGGATATTTTGACTTTTTATCAAATCTGAATAATTTAATAGCCTGGATGCACTAGCTAGAATTTTAAGAATAATGTTTAATAAAAGCGATAATAGTAGGTCTTGTTTAATTCCTGAAATTTAAAGTGTTTGCTTTTCAACAGTACTTAACAGATTTTTGTAAATGCTCCTTGTCAGATTGAGGGCTTCTCTGGGTGTTGTATCAGAAACATAGCTTTTGCTAAAGTTTTTCTATACGTCTTGAGAAGATTCTATTTGCCTGTCTTTTTTTTTTCTTTTTCTTTATCTACTATGTGTGTCTATATTGAACTTAATAGCAGTTTATTTTTCCATTTCATTTCTTCTATACTTTTGTAATATGTATCAGGGTCATGATATGTGAAGCATTTGATGTATTCTGAGTTTAATTTGGTTACATTTTGCTTAGAATCTTTGCATCTACACTAATGCAGGCATCCATAGGTCTTCATTTTTGTGATACCATTTTCTGCATTCAAAAATGGTCAAAGCGTCACTCTTACCCCTTGAAAGTTCTAGAAGAGTTTATGAAGAACGGTACTACTTCTTTCTTAAAATACTGTTCAGAATTTAACAATGAAGCCACCTGAGAAAGTAGTTTTCTCTAAAGGAAACATTTTTTTTTGTTTCTTTTGTTTTTTTTTTAGAGTAGGAAAAATTTATTTAGAGAACGATAGCTTCTGTGTAAGAGATAAAAGGGGGACTGGAAAATGGTTGACCCTGAAGGCCACATTTTCATCTTGTCTTATTGGGTAAATTAAACATCAATTTGTCTACTAATTCTATTTTTTATTCATTAAGTTTATTGTTGCATTTTAGGTTTACAACGTGATGACGTTCATCATTGGGAATTTGTACCTTTATATACTGTATCTTCGCTCTTATTTTCCCCATTCAACCCCTTCACCCCCCCACTTACAAAGACTTTGTTTCCCTTTTTTTCCTTTTCACATATTTATTCCTCTCCTTCTTTCCTTTCACTTAGTGCTCCCACTTTCCCTTGGCCTTCTCCTTCCCTTTGGATGTTTTCTTCCTATTTCAATGAACTTCAGAAATTAGTGTCTTTTCAGGAATGTGCCCAATTATTTTCAAATTAATGGGCACACATTTGTTCATGGTATGTCCTTTAATATTCACGTGTGTGTGATTTCTAATATGTTTTTGCCTCATTTCTGAGTTTGGTAATTTATTCATTCCTTTGTGTTCTGGTAATTCTGGCTTAAATATTTATTTAACTTCTATAGAATTTTTAAAGTTTTGTGTTTTTTTGTTTTCATTTTGTATCCTAATTTTGATTTTCATTTTGATGTTTTTTGTTCCTTCTGTCTGTTTTTTATTTGTCTCATTTTTTTCCTTGTCATTGTTTTATTGCTATTTTACTAGTAAAATCACTGGCACCGATATTCATTTAAATTACAATAAAAGAACATTTGATAAATTTCAAAGCTATATTCTCATAATTTCATAATTTCTCATATTTCATTTAATCTATTGTTTGGCCAATGATCATTTTAGAAACATGTTACAATACTTAGTTTTGAAATATTTCTAATATTCTTCTATGTTTTGATGTCTTGAATAATATTGTTGTTTATATCTATAATACCTTTGCTGATTTTCAACTATGTTTTCATGATTAAGAGAAAACTTAAAATATCTTTAACAATTTGTTGTTCTTTTTTTGCACAGCAAATCTCTGTGTCTCCATCATTTGCTAGTATCCAGCATCCAAAATAGTTTTTTGAGGAATCTCCACACTGAGTTCCACAGTGGTTGATCCAGTCTACTCTCCCACCAACAGTGGGAAAGGGTTCCTGTCTCCCCACAGCCCCGATGACATCAACCAATGAATGGATAAACATTATGTCATTTTTGTATGCAATAAACTACTAGTCTGCCGTAAAGAAGGACAGCTTGATGCACCTTGAGACCATGCTCTTCAGTGAAGTAAACTGGACACACACATGTAAATACTGCGCTGTTTCTCTGGTGTGAGAAACCAAAAGTGAAAAGAAGGAGTACAGTGGAAAATAGATATTGGGAAATGGTAAGAAAATGTGAAGAGGAAGAAGAATGGAGAGAAGGAGAAAGGAACGAAGGACAAATTTGAAAATGGACAAAATGGAAGCCAAGCTTTTGTACCTAGGGAGCAGAGGAAGCGTGAGGGGAAGGGAGGAATGGGAAAAAGGGAGGGGGCGGGAAGTACCATGCATAGGTGCAAATTCCCTGTAATGAAGGTTATTATTGTGCACCTCTAAAATATACCAGCAAGTGTTTTCTTAGTAAAAAAGTAAAGGGTATTTGCCAAAATCCAAGACAGTTGACATATTAAATGTCCCCAGAAATATATAACTCAGTTTTGAGTTTCTCTTTAATGTCAGTTACATAACATTAAGTTTATCAGGTGATTTCAAAAAAAGATATGATAGTGACTCAACTTTATTTGAGTCAATTGAACTGAATCTTCCGAAGATAATAGCCAAATCTGTATATATGGCATGCTTTTACAATAAAATTTAGAAATACTATTTTGTATAATTTTCATTAATTGCACTAATATGCCAATTAAATAAGCTACATCAGTGTTTGAGCTGCTGTGTTTTAATTTACAGGTGTGTTAATGAACTACAGTTCATATTTACTTTCATAATTATGAGAGCTGAAAATGACAAGTTGCTCTATTCCATTTACTAGAAACTGGCTCACCACTAATAGTAATTGCCCCAATCTTCTGTGTTTTTCAAAATTCACATTTTAAAAGCTTGAATCATACTGAAGATGCAATTATATTTTTGCTGTTATCTGATAATTGTACTTGTTTTCAAGCAATACTTTGTCTTGAAAAATTCTGTGAATCAAGGGTTGATAATATTTGGTTTCATTCAAAAAATTAAACGTGTACCACACAGCACATGAAGCACAAATTGTTATCACCAAATCAAAGAAATCTGTGCTTTCCTACAGGTAGATTGACTTTTGAAAATATAAACGCAGTGATTTAAAATTACAGGGACTTAGGGTTAAGTTCTTGGTTGAAAGATACCTCAAAAGTAGTTTGTATCACACTATTTGAATATAAAAGATTTTAGTGGCTGGATGCCCTACGATCTGACCTACCCATATCCTTCACACCTACTCAGACCCTCACACTCTATATGCTTATATTAAACATTTAAAATCTTGGTGAGCCATACATGAGGAGATGTGTCTTCTGTCTGTGCAGGGACACATTTGATAATTTAAACTGCAACGAAAACAAATGATATTCTCCAAGAAAGTTTGCAGGCAGGAATGTGCATTTAGTCAAAGACATCTATCGACCCGAAACGCCAGGTGTCTGGTCTGGCTCCATTGTTGGTGAACACGGTATACTAACAAGCAGCTTTTCCCTGGACCCTTCACTGTGACTGGGATCATCCTGTCCTGAAGAATCATGTGTCAATGAAAAATTTAACTGCATCAGAAAGGAATTTCATTCAGGCCTAAATTAATCCCAATTTTTTAGCCTGTCATGGTGGCACAGATAGCACTGGAGAGAATGAGTATCGTGGTGTTTAAGGTCAACCTGAAGTACACGGTGAGCTTGAAGCCTTCTAGAACTACATAGCGAGACCATATCTCATAGACAAATCAGCTAATAAACAACTAAATATGTAAACGATAGCTAAAAGTTGTGTAATGCCCCTCTCCCCTTTTACAAGCCCCACTACCTCATTCTTGCACAAAGCACCTATATTCATATCTGGGTTAGAAAGCATCTCATTTCCTGTTTTCGTCTCTTACAGAACTAAATTTGAATGATCCTATCTAAAATCTTTCCTCGTTTCATTCCCAGATCATCTGCTTCTTGTGTCTGGTCTGAAATCCCCGTTTCCCTCCTGTCTGCAGCCACACCACACACGCTTCACAACACTTCTATTTGTCCTCTAGATGTCCCTTCCATTTCACGAGGAACAAGGCATTCTCTATCGCTCTGTAAGAGTCTCTCAACATTAATCTTAAGCTTTTCTCATTTTCTCAGGCGCTCTTATATCACTTCTTATTAAAGCAACTTCTCCTTGAAGGCTCATTCTTACTACAGAATGAGATTACAAGCTTCATGAAGATTTACTCCCAGTTGCACCAGTAGAAGTTGAGACCAAAATCTGTATACAATAGGATGGCTCATGAAAATATGTGCTTTTAGTAGTTAGGGACAAGCGTACAAGTACTAAGTTTAGACATGAACTGCATAGGAATATTTCTGGATTAATATAAGTGTAAAACTATTGTATAATTATATGAGTTTCTAAACCAAAAATTCAATAAGCATATAACAAACACTATGATACGAAAATAGTTTCTTACTGTTTATATCATTAAATTTGATTTCTGAAAAAGTCTATTTCTTCACAAGGTCCTTAAGCTGCATATCTCTAACAATATTCTACCTTATCACATTTCCAAATTAGCTAAGGCATCTGCTTTTGTGCTGGAAACATTTTTATCTATATAGCCTAAATAGTATTAGCTCTATATAACTGATTGTTCAATATAGCATAACTCCTCCAGTTAGAAGGCAGACCAAATATATTGCATAGTTTACATCTACAAAAATCTTTCTTCCCAATCCTGTCTACTAGAAATATTAAAGACATGGATGTTAGAATGTTGGACTATTATTTCTATAACCTTTAACCTAAGTATAATTCCATAACATCTTTTATTTTTCTCCAGTATATGCTCAACAAAAGATACACCTAGGGATAATGCCTTATAATATCACCAAGTTATTGAAGTAATGTAAAAACTATTCAAAAAACAGAAAAATATGCATTAATTTGAATATTATAATATATTTGAATTCTGTTTTTTGTATTAACTATAAAAGGTTGGATTTGAAACCCTCCTATATTATATTTATATTTTATTTCACTTTAGCAGTCTAGGATCCTGCTGTGCCAAATCTTGTTTGATTAGTTTTACAATCAGCACTAGCCAGAGAAAATAACTTGATGACATAGTATGATAGAAAAACATGTTTAAACATTCATTGTTCCTGTACGGAAAACTGAAACTTTCCACTCTCAGCATGCATAGTCCACTGTAATTTTCTTTCCTTCAGCTTCCTTTCTAAAATTAGAGGCATTTTATTTACTTACCCTTTTGGGGGGTTGAAAAACTCAACATTATTGTACACAAAATCATATGATTCTTTGGGAAAACATAGTATTGGTCCGAAAGTTCTAACTCGTAATGTATTTTGACTTCTAGAAGTTTACAAACGAGCACTTCAATTTGTTGACAGTATCTCAAAGACCTTGAGGAGAATACTTCCTCAGCCAGTTTCCCTTAATGCTGTTTTGTGCCATAGATAACTTTGCGCCTGGCAAATGATCTTCTTGGTATAATATTTTAAAATACATACGTAATATAAAATTACAAGAGAAATCCATGACACTGAAACAAAATTGTTTCCAAATATGCTCTGTGAGAAAGTCTGTGTACCCGATGATAAACTTAGAAAATTTACTGCCATTGCACTTGGCCATGAAAATCATCGACACAGTGAAAAGTTCGCACAATCGCACTTTAAATATGTTACGTAACTCAAAATGAAGGGGACTGCAAGATATATTTTTAATACAATTGTTTAAACCACTTGGCAAAGTGACTATTTAGAAAGGTATTCTGGAGATGGAAAAACAGAAGGACGAGACGCTGTTAGGATAAACTCATTCTTACCTTTATGGCCGTGGATGCGATTTGAATGTGGTGAAGCCTCCGAAGGGTGCTGTCTCTGTCAATGAAGTAGGAAGCAGCTAGTTGATGCAGGGTTTCCAGAGAGACAGAAGAGCTGTTGGTGCTGGAATCACCCCCGTCAGATCGCTTGCTCAGCTTCCGCTTGTCCACAAAAATTGTGAGTGACTCCTCTCCTGCATTAATAATATTGAACATTATTCCATTTTTCACAGACATTAGGTTTTCACTTACTTGTAGGCGAGAATACTTACAGGAGTGTAACGAAGCAAAAGAGTGAATAACACCAAAATTTCAGAGTTCCATCGTTTCTCATTTATTAATAATTTCTCCAGTGACTAGATTTTATTTTTTTCTGTTTTTTATTGTCACATTTTAGGTATATGGGACAGTTACATTCATCATTGGCATCTTGTACCTTTACATGACAGGTGTTGGTTCTTATTTTTTCCCAATACACCTAGCTTCCCTTCACCCCCGCCTCCCTTCCCTATTTACAAAGACCTTGTTTCCATAATTTTCTTTTTCTCATATTTTTTATTTTCCCTTCTTACTTTTCTCCTACCCCTCCCACTTCCCTTACACCTTAAGAACTTTTTTCCTGTTACACAATATCAATTATACATTTTGATCCTTATTTACACTTTTAGTGTTTCACACTAGAGAAACTATATGGTATTTATACATGTGTGTCCTATTAATTTCACTTAAATGTATGGTCTCAATGCACATCTACCTAGCCATAAATGTCTCTAGTTTAATCATTCTTTATGGCTGAGTAGTACTACATTTTATTTTTAAAAAAACACTTCTTTATCCAGTATCCAGTTGATGTGCAATTTTTTAAATATACATTTAGTGAACTTTGAATATTGAGCATGTGTAAAACAATTTATTTGGATTTCATCGAATGGTGTGTGTGGTTTGGCTTAATTAACACTCAAATAGCCAAAAATAGATGTATATTAGTAGAGTTGAATATAATTATATTAACACAGAAATTTTAAAAACACAGAACAACGTATCAAAATGGAAACATGAGGGATGGGGATTTAGCTTAGTGGTTCAGTGGCCTGCCTTGTAAGCCCAAGGACTTGAGTTCAATCCACGGTAAAAAAAAAAAAAAAAACATACCAAATCATAAGCAGTCTTCAGTTGTATGTTTAAAATGAAGTGAAAGTACAATTATGGATAGATGATTAAGCAATTACATGTTAGTAATAAATTCAGAAATTCTCTACATGTGATGTATTAAATATTTTATATTAATAAGCTCTACGAAACAGTATAAACTCCATGGAAGATTAAAAAATGGCAATGGATTTTTTTAATGATTAAATTTAAAGTATGCTATACAGAAGTTGTGATTGTCAGTGTTCAAATGCTAATGCAAATGCATGTCATTTGAGTTAGACATAAAAAACCTGTTATCCTCAGACTTCCATATTTTTAGATATTCATCTTCCACACAGTTGTCAAACTTCTGCTTTTTCTCTTTCTCAGGAATGCATCTGTTTTTGTAGGCATGTGCCAACTTACAAACTGACACACTAGTTTTATAAGAGGCCAATAAGATCATCTAATACAAGAGTTTACATTTCTTCTCTATATTTATATTAATATCAATTTTAAATGACATTTCACAAATGATGTTCCAATCTTAACTAAGTGCTCATATGTCTGTGTAAGAGATCAGACAAATTTAGACTTGAATTAGGTGTTGACAAATATTACTTGTGAAAATCAGATTCTCACCTTTGATTTGAACAGCCACATGCGAACACTAAATCAAGATTTTAATAGAAGAGCTAAAGAACAAAATGTCCTGCATGGATCTGAATTGGTAGGTCGAATTATCAATATCATTAGGGAATGTGCATGTGAGCATCTGAAAGTGAGAGGAAACCTGTATATAAAAATACTAATAAAACTAGAAAAATGAAAAGCTCCACTTATATTCTGTACTTCCCAAATAACACCAAATTGTGGAAATTGCATAGAATGACTTTAGAATGACCTTTGATTCTGTGAAAAATGCACCCCTGTGACTATTGTGAGAGAACAGCAAATTAAACATCCTCTGCATGGGTGGAAAAAGAATGATTGTTCTGTGGTTTTCTGAGAATTCACAGCAAAGTTCTATCATTTATGCAAGTGATATATCTTAAAAAGATTAAAAGTAAAACTAAAAGACATGTTGGTAAATATTAAAAGATGAAACAATAGTAATGATTTTAATATAGGATCTATAAATTTCATGACAAAAACTACTAAATGAGGAAAAAAAGAAAACTATGATATAGAACTCTTCACCAAAATCAGTATTTTGTGTTAAAGTAACACTTTTCATAAAGGACAAATGACAGGAGTAATAGATATATTTTGCTAAAAGCAGGAGACTTTATTACTCATTTCTTAGATGTAAGTTTATCTCATGGTGGAAAAAATCTAGTGACAGCTATAAAACTCATATGATGAAATAGAAATTATAACCAAATATTAAATGTTATAATAGAGTAAAAAAAAAACTCACTTTCAAGCTCTTATTTTCACATCTGTAAAACTTTCATCCACCCTTATTCTAGGGTAAAATGAATATTTATAAAGGAGACAATATGTTCTATTGCAAAGAAATTCTTAGTTAATAAATATTTGAAAATATTATAATCAATTAACTAAAATATGGTAAAAGTTCATAGAAAAGCAAAAAGTCATTCTGTATAGAAAATTATTACTGTAAAATTCTGAATGAATAGATAAATAAAAGAAAGTTTATAAATTGTCAGAATTTAATGGATAGAATCTAATGTTCAGGGAAATGTTCATAATATTAAATAAGATGTTATATAGATATTGAAAGTAAGTGAGTTAAATGTATAACACTAAAATCAAGATGAATATGACTGAAATAATTTATATAAAAAGAAGATAACTAAAGAAGTAAAAATATGTACCAAAGAGTTTCTTAAAAGTAGAAATTAGTAACAAATTCAAAAGTAATCTTTTTTAAAAAATGGAAAAAAATATACAAACAACTAGTAAACCTACCTTTTTTTGCCATAAAGAAAATTATGTAAGAAATTGAGACGATGAAACAACAATTTTTGGAAAACATAAAGTAATTATTTTGTAAAATATTTTGCAAATAAGTTTAATTGTCACAAAACATCTACAAGCAAATGCTCTCACAACATGGATCATAATATTTCACAGAGAAATTTTGTTAACACCCTGGTATATAAAACTATTGAGCAATCTTATATTCTTGGAAATATTTCCAGAGCAAATAAAAAGAAAGATAAAATCCAAGTTCATTTTGATGAGCTGAGGATAAAACTGACACAAATAACTAGAAATGGTCATTAAAGCACACAACAGATAACATAATTTATAAATAGCAATACAAAATCATCAAAAACATGTCATATGTTGCGTATCGAATTTGGTGCATTTTAAAACAGTCAAGTACCAAGTTATGATTCTATTTACAATGAAGGATAAGATCACATATTGAAAATGGAAAGAAAAAGCAAATTTTATATCATCAAATTTATAAATAAGTGCTCATTTTGAACAAATAGATTTCAGCAGGTGGCTTGACTTTTGTTCCAACAGTAATATTTAACATTAAATACATCAAATTTCTTTATCTTAAAGTGCAGTATAATGTATTCTTTTTTAAAAATCTGAACACCAGAGAAACTATTTGGTATTTACACATGTTCATCCTATTTATTTCACTTACTAAAAGTGCAAAAAAGTTCAAATTGTATAACTCATCATGTGATGTAGGAAGAAAAGGGCTAAAGGAGTAGGGGAAGTGGGAAGGGTAGGGGAAAGGAAAGAAAAAATACGAGAAAATGAAAAAATGGAAATAAAGTCTTTGTAAATAGGGAAGGGTCAGGGGTGAAGGGAAGCTAAGGGAATGAGGAAAAAACAAGATCCAAGATACATTGTGTAAAGGTACAAGATCCCAATGATGAATGGAACTGTACTGTGTATCTAAAAAGTGCTAATAAACTTAATTTTAAAAATGAGAAAATAAATCACAAAAATATTTTAAAAAATCAGTCATTTTTTTGTTCCCTGGAACTAATCATGCCAATTATAAATTTTAAATGGAAAAAAAATCATCAAGTAAAATTTACTAGGCAATCCTTCCAAAAGTGTAAGCAAGACTGAGAACATTTTACTATATATGTACATGTGTTATAGAGTTAATGATTAAAGATCTATCTATCTACTATCTACCTATCTACGAATAAGCAGATAAATAGAAGAGAAAGCATCCATAAAATAATAAATACATCTTGGATTTAGCAGTATGTAAGATTGGTTTATGAATGCACAAGGAAATTATAGACTTAAAAAAATAACACTGTGACACCACAAACAGCCATCTGAAAAAAGAGTCATGGCCATGGATCTAGCTCAGTGGTTCTGCCACTTACCTTGCAATCCTAAAGATCGGAGATCTATCCCCAGTACCAAAAAATAAATATAAAATAAAATAATAAAGTATATGGTTGTATACTAGAATAAATTCCAAACATATTAGAGACATAAACCTTTAGTGAAATAAGCCCAGTCAAGTCCAATGAAAAAAAAAAAGAAAATACTAATCAAGTGCTTTTAACTAATAAATCAACATCTAATGAAATTAATTAAATCAGATAACATGATATTTTTAGCTAACAAAAACATTGTAAATAAAACAAATTATACATTGGTTAAATATATTTAAACTTATAAAACAACCAATGTGTTTATTCCTCTAAAATTTCAAGAGCTCTTGAAAATGAAAGAAAGTCAGACAAAAAAAAAAGAGAAAAAAGAGAAGAAAAGAATTCAAGTAAGAATAGATAAAATAATCCTTTTCATTTTGAAAAGCTATTTAATATGAGATATAGTATGAGAAATACCAATTTAAATATATGTTACTTCATTATTATGAAATTTTTAAAACTTTAAAATTTTGACAACCTGAGCAAAACTCTCTGAAAGCCAGGAGTCTCCGGCCATATTGCTGGTGAGATAACAAAATGGTAGAAACAGAGGGAAACTTGGCAATCACTTGTAGTGACTGACTTGGCAGTCCTACTTTTAAGAATATTTTACAGTATATACTTTTAATCTTTTAAAGATATACTGGATAAAATGTGCAAACGTTTTCTAGTTGTTATTTTATCTGTAAGATTTGGAAACAATACAAATACCTACTCACAGCAATTAAATGATGCTACAGTCATAGGGTAGATTACTGTACAACAGGAAAACAGAAATATGCATATCACACCTACACACTTGCATGATCAAGTTAAAGTATAGTAAATGAAATGTTTCAGAAATGACTTTTTAAAAAAACCGAAAGAGAAAAAGCAAAAGGGGAGATACAAATAAATATATGCATTTTTTAATTTAAAAACAAAACAAACACTGGAAGGATTAACAAAAGACATCTAAATATTTACCTACAGGAAAAGGAAGGGAAGAGAACAGAGAAATGCCTTTAGAAGAACAGTCCCTCTCTCTCTCTCTCTCTCT
>NW_022900923.1:31490511-31502112 GCF_012274545.1 Fukomys damarensis
ATATATATATATATATATATATATACCTTGCTATGATGCTTAAGAACCAAAAATACTTTAAGAAGACAAAATTTGTTTATAAAATATCCAGTTAAATTAAGTAGAAAGTGTCACCTCCAAGCTTGAATGTTAACATAGGTAGTTTATCAAAATAATTAATTTATGTTAATGAAGAAGAGAGCATCTGAAAATCACAATAGCCAAAATATAGAGTCATTCTAAGTATCAATGATGAATGAATTAAGAAATATGGCATATATATTAATAAAATGAAATATTTCTCGGTCATAAGAAACCCACAAAATTATGTCCTTTATGGGCAAATGAATTGAACTGGAGATTACCATACTAAGTAAAATAAGCAAGACTCAGAGAATAAGTATGGTATGATATCCCTCATATATACAGAATCTAAAAAAGAATGACAGAAACCAAGAGAGAAAGAGAGAGAAAAACAGAGAGAGACCAAGAGACAGAGAGACATGAGGTGAAGGCACAAAGGTAAAAAGGTCACATAATGAGATGAGAGGAAGCGAAAACGGAAGAGGACGCGAGTTTTCACAACTCTCATCAAACATTAGATACAGGTTTAACATGTTAGTTCATAATAGAAGCTTTCTGAAGTAATTGATAAGGTAATGGTTAATTTAGTGGTGAAAATGGGATTCTAGATGATTTAGTAGTCCCCAAATGATTGTATTGAAAATACTAGAAACTTTTTGGAAAAGCTCCCACTGTTGCATTCACAATGTTTTATGAAGATTTCTATATTTGAGAAGACTCTTACCAATTTATATTCGCATATATGTATCATATACATAATATATTTTTCAATTCAATGACATATGAAATTTAAAGCATCTGCTGAATTTAAATGAACAGTAGTTTTGTCCTGAAGAGATGCAGAAGACCATTTAAATATTTGAAAAGATATTTTCAACAGGTCTCCCTTTGTATCTTAGTGAATTTTCCCATTGCTGGAGATATTTAAACACTAGTTGAAAAACTGTATCATTGAACAGAGAGATAATTAAAGCCCCAGAAGAGATTATTTCATAGAATTATGATTTCTGGAAAGAAAAAGAGATGTAGAATTATTTATTATATTTTCAGTGTAAATTCTCCAACTCTTACAATTAAACAGATTTGAGTTCTCAACCTGCCTTCAATTTAGTAAGTGGATGACCTTAAATTATATAACTTAAAACTTACTTTCCTCTCGTGAAACAGAGGCATAATAGTTCTTTTCTCAAAGAGCAACTGCAAACATAAAACTTAATTGTAAAGGGTGTAGAATGTAATTAGAATACACTAAGAATTCAAAAGTTGTTAGCATGCTATTACTCTTCTTTAATCACTACTACTCTCAGGAACCATATAAAGAAAATCTACTCCTGGGCAATTCTAGTAATTCTAAGTATTTTCCATTATTTGTGACGAATGAAAGTCTGCCTATGTGTTTCTTTTACAAATTCATTAATCCTGTCCTATAGTCTTCATTCATGCACAGAGAACAAAAATCTCCCCATGCACTTCTTTCAATCTTTTCTGTAGGGTGTGATAAAAATATGTACTACATGCTTAAATTTAAAAATATTATTACAATAAAAGACACAATGCCAGTAATCCCCTCTAAAATACTCCAGATCCCTTGGACACACTTATTCCACCATCCTTGCCATTTTCTGAAGCACTTTATGAAATCGTCTTTCAAGAGTGTCTTTGCCAGGTGCAATCAAAGCACAGTGAATGTTGCTGCCCAGTCACATCCAGTGGAAAGGGAAGTTTGTAAAAGAAAGGACATTATGTGCTCAACCACTTTACCTTCTAGTCCTGGCATTGTTCAGTTTATGAGTCTTCCTCAAAGGCAAAGTGATTATGAAAGGTGAATACCTTCAATCTTCTTCAGGACATTGAGGCATCCACAAGAGCACAACCAAAAACACTCACGAAAGAGGACTTCCAGAACTGTTTCCAAAAGGGGCAAGAGTGATGTCTAAAAATAGCGGGAGTATTTGGAAGGGCATCAGTGGCCATGAGTCTTTTACTGTATTATTGTTCTTAAATTTAAACATTAGCTGTGTATTGATCTCATCTTCTATGCCTTTGCTTTCCTAGTGAGACATTCATATCACTTTTTTTCTTTTATTGAGTTTATTGGTACATTTTAGGTATAAAGTACAATTAATAAGGGAAAAGAAAAAACATGACAAAATGAAAAAAAAATCATGTCCTTTTTTATTCACAGTACTCCAGTTCTCATACCTCACTTTAAAAAGCAAGAGTATATCATATGATTTTAAAGCAAATTAAATTATTTGATGTAAGAATATCTTTGAAATATTACACTGTAAGACTACTGAAAAATGACACATAGCAAAAGCCAATGATCACTGTTTTCGAAACACCTTCATTGTAATAACTGAAATGATAAACCAAAGAGTAATGTATGTTTAAGTATAGATAAACATAGGGAAATGGCGGTTCAAATCTTCATTTAAGAGAAGTTTTCTCTATCTCTAAAGAAGCAAAAATTGATTTATTTTGTTTCTCGTGGTATCTTTTGGTTTATAAATTATGAGGTAACCTGTCTTCTCGTTCCTACCCTAAAAAATAAATATGCATTTCAGACAAGGGGAATATAAGATAAGAAATACTACTGCCAATCTTAATATGCTTTCGAACTCATTTTATTTATTTGTTTTTTCAGCTTGAAATACAAAACTCTGGAGTGAACAGGATATAGTGAGGGGTGAAAAAACATGGGGTTTGGGCTCATGTGTAAGGGCAAATCCTGACAGCATAGAATTCCTGTACTTGGCACCTTTGGGACGCAGGTGAAGTTATCTGATGTGATCAAAGATTGATGAATGTTTACATTTTTTAAAACATATATTATGATAACAGACATATCGCCATCCATCCCACTGAGAACGTCACTCCTCACCTCATACGTACTAATCCAATCCCCCACGCTTTCCGAAGCAGTTTGCACAATCCTATTTCATGAGTGTATTTAGTTGTGTTCTTGTGGTTGCTTCAATGACCTTAATGTATTCATCAAGTAATCCTTTATTTAGGGAAGAGCCAGCAGTCTGACGTGTAAGAATCAGTGAGCAAGGACAACACACGTTGCTTTTATAAGTCTGCCTTTCTTTTGTATGGCACTCCGCGGCAGCACTCCGAATTTAGATCAGACTCAAAAAGACCCTCATAAAAGAGGACTTCCTGAACTGATTCAAAAAGTGGTAAGAACCATGGGATAAATGGGCTCGAAGGGAGAAGGAAATGTTGCAAGTGAGATTTGTGTAACGCATCTTTCACCGTAAATTTTCTTAAATTTAAACTTTCAACGTATAGTTTGAACACAGCTTGGACATTTTCTCTTAGCCTTCCAACTTAAAATGCACCAATAAACTTAATGGAAAAATTTTGAAATGTTGTTGTCTAATTCTCTCAAGTCTTTGGAATGATTAAAGATTATAATTCCTCTATACACATGGCAGGACACATATTATAGTTACTAAAAAAGGTTGGTTTCCTATCCTTTACTGTTTTTGTTAGAGCCTCGTAGTAGATGAGGAGGTTATAAATGTATAAATATTTTAGATTATTGAATCGCATAAATGACCTTGGATTTAGTCAAAACAGCTTCTAGTGTTGTTTTAATGAAAATGTTGGAATTACTAAAGATATGAGTAAGTTATCATATCTAATATAGCCTGTTAAAGAGAATTCACACATAATTTGCTCCTGGCTCTTCCCCACTTTAAAACATTAGCCCATGTGTGCAAAAGTCTCCGCAGAACTGAGCTACAAGGGGCCACGAAGGCTGTAGTACAAATTACTTAATTGTTCTTTTATGAATATCCCTTTAAATCAGGCCAGACTATTATTTGATGTAAGCTGGCTAACAGTTGCTAAAGTTATAAATACATATTATATGTGATGGAATATTAAATAAGATTTTTGGCAAATTATCTTAATATACATAGAGAAGCCTTTTTTCTCTAAGAGATCTGGCTTTGTAAAAAAAAATAATAACATGTCACCATACATTTGTGATATTCATGTTTTCAGCACTGAATTTTCTTTAGTCAATATTGAGAAAGAAGAACGTACTCCTGAGTTTTACTGTAAATTTTCCATTCAATTTTATAAGCTCTTTAGAATTCTCTATAAATGGTATGAAATATTCAGATTTAAAATCTCAACTAAAATTGTGTTTAGAGGTATGCTATTTTTTAAAAACAGCTGTAGCTCATAAGTATGAGATGATGACTAAGGGACGCTGATATATTTCATAATGTGATTTTAAGAAGGATTGCACATTCTGTGTCTGTTAGAATACAAAAGGGATGAATGAATATGGTATAAAAAGATGTGATTACTCCATATGGAAATCGTGCAGATGAGACTTGTCCAACTGAAATTTTGGGATGGCTTAAGGACATTAAAAACATATATTGAAAGACAGTTTCATAAAGAATGAAAAGCAAAAGACAAACATAAATCATGATTTATATAGTACACCAGTGTGATCTTTAGACATGTGTCAATTAGAATGGAATAAGAGATGCCCAGAAGATCAGGAAAACGTGGGTCTAGGGGTTTCTGTGCCTGACTGACAGATAGGCGAGCAGACTGAGGGAAGAATCCCCAACCCAGATGTGGGTGGCACCAAGCAATAGAATTATAGCCTGGATGGAACACAAAGGAAAATAAGATAGAACTATTCCCATTTTGAAGACCGCTGGTCTTCCTGAGCAGGTTTGTCCATTGGTTCTATGATTTGGACATCAGACTCTATGTCTCCAGTTATTTTCAGCCTTTCGGGGTGGGCTTATATTTGCACACTTATGGTTTGCATAAGCTCAAAAGTCTTAGATCTTGGACTGATGCTGCACCCTTGATTCCTCCTGATCTGAAGATTCCCTCTTTTTGGCTGAGAAGCTATGGAACCCTTTTGCTCTCCAGCATGGAGACAGCCAGCGTGGACTCTCCAGCCTCTGGTCCATGACCCTACTTAATAAATGCGATTGCATTTATCATATATACTGTTCCTCTATAGAAACCTAATATAGTTCATGGAACCAAGTGTAGCTCTAGACAAACAGAATTTTAAGGGTGAATTTTGCAAATAGAATTTCTGCAATTGGCTCTCTAACTGATGAGACCTAAAGTTTTCATGATCTTTCCTTCTGATAAAGAATATTGTTTGGTTATATTGTGAATTGTCAAGCAATGTACAATATATGTCCTTTTTATTATCCTAATTTGACACTGTGATACCCAAGGAATTCAGTGAGTTTACAATATTTTTTACATTTTTGGAAGAGTAAGAGTTTTAGCTGGAGTCTGACTCACCATGACCCAATAGTTCCCAGAATCCATCCTTTCATTTCCCAATTCCAGAATGCGTAATTGAGACAGATATGCTCAGGACTTGGCAGAATCCCCATACTCATTCCCTGACCTGTGTAATGAGGGCTGTGATGGTGAAAAAGGCCTAACGGTTGACAACAGAGTAGATTCTAGATGAGAAAATGGTAAACCAAGGAAAGTATCACATCCCTGAAGGGAAAGCAGAGATTAGTGCCACCATCAAGGACTGGAAAGATGCCGGGGGAGTTGTTCCCGACCTCTCCTCATTTAGTGCTCTTGTTTGGACTGTGCACAAAATGCATAGGTCCAGGAGAATGACTGTGGGCATTACTAGATTCTTAAAGAGGTGGTGATTCCAATTGCAGTGTCTGTACCAGATGTAATTTCTCTGCTTTTGTAGATTAACATGTTTCCAGTATCTGGTATGCTCTATACCTACAGCAATAACCATGAGAAGCAACTTACTTTCAGCTGGGAAGGTCAGCAATTATCTTTACTGTTCAACCTCATGGGTATATCAACATCATGTAAATGGTATAAAATATTCACTTGAAAACTCAGAGTTATTTTTTTTTTTGGAACTAGAAATCAATTTCAGGACCTTCATCTTGAGGAGCAGGAGGTGCCACTGAGCAAAATCCCTGGCTCTCATCCTTTTTGAGCAGCCATGGATTTAAGTATGACATATTTCTAAGGGACACTGATACATTTTGTTGTATGACTTTAAATGGTTATATAGTCTGATTCTGTTAGGATGAGAATGAGATGAGCAATTATGGGCATAAAATGATGTGATTATTCCACATAGAAATCATGCAGATGGGACTTGTCCAACTGAAATTCTGTGATGGTCACAATTTACTTCTCAGGAAGCATGACCATCTTTTTCTTCCACAAGGTGTCACATTGACGCATTACATTGATGATATTTTCCTGATTGGATCAAGTCAGAAAGAGGTATCAAAAATATGTGTTGGTTAAATATCTGCATGTCACAAGATGGTAAATAAAACCAACCAAAACTTGAGGGCCCTCTACCTCAGTGGAGTTTCTTCCAATCCAGCGGTGTGAGGCATGCAGGCATATCTCCTCTAAGAAAAAAAGATAATTTTCTGGATCTGGCTCAACCTATAACCAAGTAAGGGATATAACAACTACTGGGCCTGTTTGGATTTTGGAGACAACACATTTCTCTTTCGGGTGTTTTACCCTGTCCCATTTACCGAGTGACTCAGAGATCTGCTAGTTTGGAGTGGGAGTCAGAGAAAGAAATACTTCTGCAAAAAAAAAATCCAAGCTGTTATACAGGCAGCTCTGCCACATGGGCCATGTGATCCAGTGGATCCAATGGCCTTTTGGGTGTCTGTAGGTATAAGGAAGTTCTATGAAGCCTTAGGTGAATAGCAGTGATGCCCCTTAGGATTTTGCAAAAAGTCTCTGCCATCACCTTCAGATAACTACACACACTTTAAGAACAGCCTGCTCTGAGCCTGCTACTGAGCCTTAGTAGAAACTAAATCCTTGACCATGGGACATCAGGTTACAATGCAACCTGAGCTGCCCATTTTGAACTGTGTCACCTGTCCCAACCACTGATAAAGTTAGATACCACCAAAGAGATGTGTGCATATAACTGACTGGGACTGAACAAATTCTCAAACTACAAGAAAGTTACATGAACAGGTGGTCCGAGTGCCCATAGTTCCTACTGCTGCTATACAGCACTGCCTTTTGCCTCCCCTGCACACTTGCATGGCCTCACAGAGTACACTCTATGACAGGTTGGCAGAGGATGTAAGACTAGGTTAAGATTTACAAATGGTTCTAGTTGTCCTGCAAAGTCTACCTTGCAGCACTACCCTTTTCCGCAACACCAATAAAGGACAGAGGCAAAGGAAAATCTTCACAGTGGCACAATTTTTGGGCCATTTGCATTGTCATATATTTTGCTTGGAAGAAAACACGGCCAGATGTGTGATTATATAATAATTTGGTGCTGTAGCCAGTGATATGACTGACAGATAAGGAATGCGAAAGGAATATGATGGAAAATTCAAGACAATTATTTCCTGATAAGACTATGTGAATAGAGCTTTCGGCACGGAGAATTATAAAATGGAGTACTATTCAGCCATACAAATGAGAAACTAGAGACATTTATAGCTAAGTGGATGCACACTGAGGGCAGACTCTTAAGTGAAACTAATAGGACACAGATGTAAATACTACATAGTTTCTCGGGTGTGATAAACTATAAGGATCAAAATGTATAATTGACATTGTGTAATTGGAAGAAAAGGTCTAAAGGTGTAGAGGAAGTGGAAGCGTAGTGGAAAGGTAAGAAGGGAAAGTAAAAAATCAGGGAAAAGAAAAAAATCGAAACAAAGTCATTGTAAATACGGAAAGGAATGAAGGTGAGGTTAGGGAAAAAATAAGGACCAAGATACGCCATGTGAAAGTACAAGATCCCCATGATTAAGGTAACTGTATTGTGTACTAAAATGTACCAATAAAAATACATTACAAATAATAGTCAAGTGACTTGTTCTGTAGATAACAATCTCTTTCCTCAACCACTTCCGTCATTGCACAATGAGATCATGAACAAAACGGCCATGACAGCAGGGGTGGAAATTATCCACGGATTCTGCAGCATGGACTTCCACTCACCAAGGCTGACCTGAGTACAGCCACTGACGAATGCTCAATCTACCAGCAGCAGAGGAGAACATTAAATGCCCAATATAGCACCAAGCTCCGAAGGGAGCTATGGTATTGGCGAGAATGTTTGATCTACACTGCCAAGGGGAAATAGGACTACTTCAAAGTGTGTGTGAGGAAGAATATGTGAAGAATATGTTGTAAGTAAAGGTGATCCCCTTAGCCATATCCTAAATTACCATGTTCTGTTATTAAGCTCAGCAGAAACCTATAAGGACCCATTTCAGGCTGGATGACAGAGCCAGAACCTTAAGAAATGAAGGTATGGGTTAATCAGGAACAAGCAAGACTTGCAGACGTGCTATCTGAAACCAAGGGACACTAGTATTCTAGCGTAGTAGAAGAAGGTGTTCATAGTATGTGCCACCACCACATGATCAGTTACAGAAAGGATTGTAATGATAATGAATATTTCTTTCCTATTTTCTTAATATACTTGTGCGTCTATCTATCTAAAGCCGTTATCTTTTCTTTTTTTGCAATATAACATCGATTAACAATTTAGACATTTAAGTAAATTTATTTAATTGTTAAATCTACATTATAATATTACGTTCAGAATGTGAGGAGAGGTGTAAGCATCAAATGCTGGATAGGGTATACGAATTTTCATTTGTACACAGGACAGTTGTAGCATGTTAGGTATGGTAATGAACTTGCTATTGTTTTTAGAGTTTTGGAGGACAAAAAACTTTTTATAGGCTATGACCATTAAAATTATATTTTTTCCTATTCTGATATTTAAGTCATTTATGTTGAAATCACAAAAAACAAAGTAAAGAACTTTCAGTCTCTTTACTTTCCACTGAGTTTTCTCCAGTTTTATTTCCATACATAGAATTATGGAGGATAGGAGAAAGATTTGGAAAAGTCACAACGGCTACGACAAAAGTTAAATATATTTTAGGAATAAATACATAGGAATGATGTGGTAGATATCATGCTTTGTGTTTATTTACAGGCCTGGTATGAATGCAAACATGCACGCATGGATTGGTTCGACTGTAGAAAAGAATTATGAGTAATTCGTGAATGTATTACCTTTATTGTGTCATGGAGGGGGGAACGCTTTGGTCAGTGGAAGGTAAGTGAATAAGATGCATGTCATGATCTTCTCAAGCATCACTGAGTTGCCTCTCTCCTCTTACCTTTTCCTTCTCCCAGAAGGATAGCATGCTCCAAAGAAGGGATTCTCCTTCAAATTGATTTCCAGAATGAAAAAACTCACAGGGAAGAAGTACAAGGTATCCACAGCCATCAATGTGCGTTATAACTGTGGTTGTTATTATAAATCAATAATATTTAGGGTCTTTTGTTGAATTGCAATGAAACTGACTCTTATTGTTGGCTGCGTTTTATTTTACTTTATAATAGCTGCAGTCTTCGTTAACCTACTGACATATACCTAAAATTTTACTCCCCCAGAATGCATTTATGATAGATGCCCACCTTTTCCATTTGACTCTCACACACTTGAAGATGTTACCTTTGTTCATGTTTTGCTCTGTTTTATTTATTTAAAAATTATTATTTGAAGGGAAATCTTTTTCACAGGAATAAATCTTGCAGGTGGCTTAAATAAAGGTTTTGCATCATCCTACATTTGCAAAAGAGAGATAGTATGTATTGTGTTAGAATCTGTATAAAGCCAGGCGTGGTGGCAAACTGCTCTAATCCCAGCACTTGGGAGGCTGAGGCAGGAGGATCACTGTGAGTTCAAGACCAGCCTGAGCTACATAATGAGTTCCAGGTCAGTCTCAACTACATAGTGAGACCCTGTCTCAAAAATCCAAAAAAAAAAAAAAAAGAAGAAGAAGAAGAATCTGCAATATATAGGGCATTGTAGTGCTGCAGTTATATGCATTTTTCCATTTTTCTTTTCCTCACTGGTTTTCATTATCTCCTAACATGTTAAAGGCTGGTAATCTCTACCTACTAATAGAGAATTATAGGAGGAAAAAGCTAGTGTTGCAGGAAAAAGATAGATGTATGTAGCAGAAAAACACACTTCTGTCTAGATGCTGAAGCAAATATACAGATTACAAAGAAAATGGAAACAGGCATGTTGGCTTAACACCTATTGACATTATTAAGATATTATGGGAAGAGCAAAACTATCTCTTACGGATTTGAGAAAGAAGTATAAAATGTTTTGCAAAATGTCTTGAAGGAAAGCAAGTGACCTTACAACAAGATAAGACTGAAAATTTCTAAATAGAATTGCCCTGATGCTATAATATTCTCTCTAATGTAATTGCATGAAAAAAAAAGAAGAAGAATTGCAACTAGCTTCAAGGTTAGGCATCAGTGAATTTGCCTACAGTGAAACACAATTAAATTACTTCTAACTGTAAAGCTATTCACAAGATTGAATGGATGATTTTGAACGTTTTTGTGATGTGCAGTACAAAACTGCTACTATTATTTTTGGTAAGATTAATTCTCAGAAGTGACTTTTGCAACAGTTGATTGTACCTTACATTTATATAGATTTTAGGAATTTGTGGTTCTAACTAGATGTGTATATAAATCATCTGGAAATCTTGTTAAAATTTAGAGTCTGATACATTAATCTGGAACAGAATCTGAGATTCTTCATTTCTAACAAGCTAGAAGACACCGATGTTGTTGGTCCATGATCCACACTAAAGTAATGAGGTTTTAAAACACAATAAAATTGCACCAACAGAAATGTCCTCCTTTTTCAGTGACCTGAGTATTCATCTAAGAAAGCTCCTAGGTCTTTGAACTATCATAGATAACACAGCATATATTTGTTAAACAATGGATACACTATATATGCAGCTTGTACATGCGTTATATAAAATATATAATCAAATTATATACTATGAATTAACCACTATTAAGATCAGCTAACATAGCAATTTAATCTCATTTTTTTCTTTTTCTATTTGTTCTTATTTATACAAATTATTTTAAATATTTTAATAGATAACTCCCTTGTCATTATTTAAATTAATAATATTGCTTTGATTTCAGGTGTTTAATTTTCTTTACCACATGAAGAGAAACAGAATGGAGGGGAAAAATACTGATCTAATTAAACTTTTTTTTTTTGCTATTCTCATTCACTCTTTTATTATTATTTTTTTCAGCTTTAATTGAGTTTATTGGTACATTTTAGGGACACGGTACAGCTACATTCATTGTTGGGATCTTGTACCTTTACATGACAGGTCTTGGTTCTCATTTTTTCCCCTTGTCCCTGCCCTCCTTCACCCCCTCTTCCCCTCCCCCTTTACAAACACTTTATTTCCATCTGATCTAATTAATCTTATAATCCATGGATGGAAATGGGCTTTAGAAGTGTGAACAAATGGGTAGCTTTACATATAGTAGTCATTTTTCGTGTTTTTAAGGATTTCTAGGAAAACAAACACCAAATAATATTTGTTTTCCTTTCTTTTCAATCTTTTTCCAAAAAGAAAATATGGACCCTGGTAAAGAAATTAATTCTGCACATTCAAATGACTG
>NW_022900923.1:31502129-31525847 GCF_012274545.1 Fukomys damarensis
ATACATATATATATATATATATATATATTCAGCAATTCACTTCTTCAAATAGGTTTCACTTTTCACTTTAACAAAAGTAAAAGAAACTTGTAACTTTCTAAAAAGAAACCAAGTGAAAATGAGACTGACAGCTGTTAATTGATCTTTGGGAAGGGTGGTGCATGAGAGTTAAAAACAATCTGGCTACTTCATACAGAGAATAATTCAAATACAGAAAAGTGAGAAAATTTCTATTTCTGAAATTAAATGAAGATAATAAAATATTTTATGGCAATGCAAAGAAAATAGAAAAATCTCAATTATATTAATTATAATGTGAATAAATTATATTCACACTGTGTTTTATTAACTTCCAATTTTCATTCTTTCTTTAAATGGGACTTGATTTTTTAAAATGTTTTATAACAATTTCAAGGGAAAGAGAACCATTTTGAAGGTATACTTACACATTATATGTTTATTTTAAATGATGTTTCTAATAACGTAATCCAACCTGGACATCAGTCATGAATATTTTTATTCCAATAATGAGGAAAACATTTCTATATTTAAATACAATTAATATCTGAAAAGGACTTCAATCTATACAGCAATATTGTAACCAAATGTGTGTCTTTAGCTAATGATTATTTTCAGAAAAAAATTATAAATATGAAAATTAAAAGAAGTTAACACATATATTTAATCATGGTTTTAAAATCTGTTCTTTCAAAAACAATAAGCAAGCTTGATTGTCTTTTATGTTACTTATGAAATACCTTATTTAAATTGTTGTAAAGTAACAAAACTTAATATATTGTCTACTTGTTCTTAAATGAAATTTTGATCCAATTTGAAATAATTTCTAGTAGAAAGGGAATATGTTTCCCGCACTTCTCTTCAAGGGAAGGTATTTTACGTAAACAGTCCTCACTGACTCCATGTTTCTAACCCTGCCCACAGTGCTGTGGCCAGGATTAATCAAACAACTTGGTACTGGGCAGGGGCTGGTTCTGAGGAAGCCTATCTCACTCTTCCGGCTCCTCACATGTGAAGATTAGGAGAGAACATGTACTTTGGTTTTCTATACGTGAATAAGGCTATATAACTATGGAGATGATGATAAAGCATGCTTAAAATTATTATAACTATTTTGTTACTACGCTGTGTGGAGGGGTACTGGGGATTGAACTTGGGACCTGTGCTTGTGAGGCAGATGGTGAATCCACTGAGCTAAATATTCAGCCATTGTTATAACATTTTAATAAGATTTTAATGAATATTTTGTCCTGAGGTTTTCTCAGTCCATTATATTTGTTTATCTCCAACTCTGATCCAGTGGTTTCTCCTCTCCTTCCCCCTAATTAAAGTCCAATAATTTTAAGTCATATTTTCCCTATTAATTTTTCTCTTTCTTTTGCTTTATTTTTTTAATTTTTCTTCTTTAAATCTCTACATTAAGCACATAGATACGTTTATTTCACCATTTGTTATATATTGTATTATAATGAAACATATTACCAGAAGAACCATGTAATACATTCCTTAGCTAGAAATCAATAAATCCCAGGAATGCACTCATTTTCCATGGTTGATTCCTTAAATTGAGGAGCTTATTTTAGAACTTTGAACAGTGATGGAGTTTAGATATTATTATCCAAAATAGCAGCAAGCACAATTATTATACTGATAGTCTGTAAGGGATAAAATGAAATGTTGAAAATTATATGTACTGTAGAAATTTCTTTATAATATATACCTTCTCTAAAGAAAAATAACTCAATCACTGATTTTATCATGAAATATTCTATTAAAGGCTTCAAATATGCAGTCTACATTTTTATTTCTATGTCAATACTAGGACGTACTCTTTAGAAAAAAGCAATTTTTCATTTATTTCCTCTTTAATACTGATAGTTTTATAATTACTTTGAAAAACTATTTAAATTTAAGTGAAGATTTAAGAACTTAGAGAACATGTAGCAATAAACTACCTGGAATTTTTGTTTAATAGATTTCTTTTCTATATGAAATGACCTAACTGTGTAGTATTGTAGTTATGCCTTGACTAATCATTCAGGAGAGCAGAGAAAGAACAGAAAACTGTAATGACAAAGAAACAGAGCAAGCGTGCATGAGAAGGAATTAATTCATTGTAAATACAGCAAATCTCAATTTTTCTTAAACAGTGGAATAATGCAATTTCCTGTTCAATAACGTAAAATATATATAGCTAAAAAGAGCACCAAATTGGTTCGGTGCAATTAAAATAACAATAATTTTTGCATTGCCTAATATTATTTATGGATGTATTTTAATTGAAGGTAAGTTTATATTCTTAAGCTATTGAATAATTTCACTCATTTAAACTGAATTGTTACCATCACCCATATTCTTGAAGAAAAGTGGAGGTTATATTTAGAGAACAAAAATTTCAATTGGAAATAATCCAAACACAAAATATGAGAAATATTCAAGGAATACATGAATGAAAATATTAATTCTCAAGGACGTACAGAAGGAAACATTTAAACGAGACTTAAATACTTGAGATAAAACTATTTTAAGAAAGCACATTGTCATCCTTGAATCCTGTGACTTTGAACTATATTTTGAATTCATGTAATATCATTCTTCCTGCTTTGTTCTTTTTGTTCAAGATAAGTTTGATGACTTGGAGATTTTTTATGCTTTCAAATAAATTTTTGGGCCTGGGATTTAGCTCAGCGGTTCGGTGGCCTGCCTTGCAAGCTCAAGGACCCGAGTTCAATCCCTGGTACCAAAAAAAAAAAGAAGAAAAAAAAAAGATGTTATCAAACAAATTTTAATTGTTTTCGAGTTTTTTGGAGAATGTTATTGTTGTTTTGATAGAGACTTAGTGAATTTGCAGATTACTTTAGGTAAGACAGCTATTTTAATGATATTGATTATTCCAGTGCATGAACATGAGCTATCATCTCATTGTATGCTCTTCGACATTTTTCACCAATGATTTATATTTTTTATTTCAGAAATTTTTCTCTGCTTTGGATAAATTTATTCCTTTATATTTTATTTTATTACAGCTTTAATAGGATTACTTTCTTGATTTTTTTCAGACAGTTTGCTATTGATAAACAGATACAATGGTTGTGCTTTTATGTTAATTTTGTATACAGAATTTCTGAATTTGCTGATTAGTTCAAGTAGCAAGCAGCTTTTTGCTGTTTGTTTTTAATGGAGACTTCGGGATTTTCTATATATAAAATGATGTTATGAGCAAATAATGATACATGTTATCTAGATTATAAGAGCCAAAACTGATTTAATTCCACAAAATTTTGAAAAATGGTTTGTAAGTAACAACACAAAAATCTATACATATGAAATGAAATGTAACCAGAGAGTTAAAGTGTGGTATTCATGGTAAATGTATTAAAAATTTACTGAAAAACAATTTTATTGAGTTTATTGGTACATTTTACATATACAGTACAGTTACATTCATTGTTGGGATCCTGTACCTCTACATGACAGGTCTTGGTTCTCATTTTTTCCCCTTGTCCCTGCCCTCCCTTCACCACCTCCTCCCCTCCCCATTTACAAACACTTTATTTACATTTTTTCATTTTCTCATATTTTTTTTCTTTTCCCTTATTACCTTTCCCCTGCCCTTTCCACTTTCCCTACACCTTTAGCCCTTTTCTTCCTATTTCACAATGTCAATTATCTCATTAGGATCTTATGTACTATTTATAGTTTTTCACACCAGAGAAACTATTTGGTATTTACACATGTGTGACTTATTTAATTCACTTAGGAGTATATCTTCAATATGTATCCATTTTCCTATAAATGAGTCTAATTTCTCATTCTTTATGGCTGAGTAATATTCCATTTTATAGCCAAACCACATCTTTATCCAGTTTCCAACTGATGGGCAAATGGGCTGTTTCCAAGTTTTAGCTACTACAAACTGTGCTGCTATAAACATAAGTGCACATATATCTCTGTTGATTCTTTTAATTCTTTTGGAAAGATACCCAGCAGAGGGATGGCTGGTCAAATGGAACCTCTATTTCCAGCTCTTTAAGGTATCTCCATATTAATTTCCACAGTGATTGCACCAGTCTGCACTCTCACCAACAATGGAGAAGGGTTCCTTTCTCCCCACAACCCCGCCAACATTTGTTATTGGTTGATTTCTTGATAGCAGCCATTCTTTGTGGGTGAGGTGAAATCTCAGTGTTGTTTTCATCTGAATCTCTGTGATGGGCAAATGGGCTGTTTCCAAGTTTTAGCTACTACAAACTGTGCTGCTATAAACATAAGTGCACATATATCTCTGTTGATTCTTTTAATTCTTTTGGAAAGATACCCAGCAGAGGGATGGCTGGTCAAATGGAACCTCTATTTCCAGCTCTTTAAGGTATCTCCATATTAATTTCCACAGTGATTGCACCAGTCTGCACTCTCACCAACAATGGAGAAGGGTTCCTTTCTCCCCACCCCCGCCAACTATTTGTTATTGGTTGATTTCTTGATAGCAGCCATTCTTTGTGGGTGAGGTGAAATCTCAGTGTTGTTTTCATCTGAATCTCTGGAATGACCAGTGATGTGGAACATTTTTTCAAATATTTACTTGCTGCTTTTACTTCTTTGTCTGAGAAATGTCTGTTCATTTCAGATGCCGATTTTGAATCTGGTCTTTATATTTGGAGGGGGCTGATTGTTTTCAGTTCTTTATATATTCTAGATAATAATCCTTTGTCTGAGGAGCAGCTAGTAAAAATTTTTCCCACACTGTAGGTTGTCTCTTAGTTCTGATGATGGTTTCTTTTGCAGTACAGAAGCTTTTTAATAAAATGAGATCCCAGTTGTTGATTCCTTCTTCTAGTTCCCATGCTACTGAGGATTTTTTCATAAAATTTTTTCCTATGCCAATGCCTTCAAGAGTTCTGTCTACCTTATCTTCCAGCAAGTTTAGTATTTCTGTTTTAATATTTAGATCTTTCATCCACTTGGATTTTAATTTAGTGCATGGTGAAAAATAAGGGTCCAGTTTTAATCTTTGGCAGGTTGAGATCCAGTTTTCCAACACCATTTATTAAAGAGGCTATCCTTCCTCCACTGAGGATATTCAGCTCCTTTGTCAAAGATGACGTAGCTGAGTACATTACTGAAATTTTTTGTATGACGCTTCAAAGATATAAATGAGATCTATACCAACTTTTTCTCTCGCCTTTCTTCTGCCTCTCCCTTCTCTTCTTATCTGGAAAATATGTTTTATGTTTTGAAATTCTTTGAGGTGCTCTGGTTTGTTGGTACTACAGTAGTGAAGACTAATATGACTT
The DNA here is from genome assembly GCF_012274545.1 of Fukomys damarensis. Lineage (NCBI taxonomy): Eukaryota > Metazoa > Chordata > Mammalia > Rodentia > Bathyergidae > Fukomys > Fukomys damarensis. The sequence goes on from NW_022900923.1 coordinate 31,507,442, forward strand.
TGAAAATCACTCCACTATTTGAAAGAAGTTAAGAAAATAATTTCAAAGTGCAGATATTATTCTATTGGTAGTAATTAATGTTACTAAGGCAAAGAGACACAGCTATGACAGAATCAGCTTTCATAATTACTGAGATATTTTATAATGGTTTGGCTATATCTATTTGAGTGTAATGAAAACTTGAACACATTTCATGTTTCAATTATGCCAAATATGCTGTTAAAGACATTCTTAGAGATCTACACTAATCCTGTCATGTCCATCACACAGGTACTACTTCTCTCTTCCTAGTAAATATAGTAAACTGTAGGGAATGTATTTCACAGTTTTAAATTCTCTCTGTTGGTATACAAAAAGGAATCAGAATCCATTACCACAAGACTTGATATCTTTGTCCTATTTTTTAAATCTTTATTGGAAACTACGTACCTAAGATCAGAGGATCAAGATCCCAAAGGGAAGATAATGTCAAGGAAGTAAGCCGAGTCTACGTCTCCTGTTATTTTTAAAGATTCATTTTGGGAATAAGGGAAAAGGGAGTTAGCATGCACAAAGAGACAACCTTTTCTTTCTGCCTACACCCTACTCGTGTGCCGTTAATTCTCTAATGTTATATAGCAGACTTTTACTTACTAATTGTGTCCAAGGGTCTGTCTGTCCCTTTTTTAAATTTTTTTTAATTTTTTTTTTATTTTTTATTTATTTATTTATTTATTTATTTATTTATTTATTTATTTTTTTGGTACCGGGTCCTTGCGCTTGCAAGGAGCTAAATCCCCAGCCCTTCTTTTTAAAACTCTTAATGCTTTACCCATACGCCACTGATGGGTCCCCTTTCCCTCCAATTATGAATTCCCTCCAATTAGTTATTTCTGAAACTGACCCATTTTGGATTTCAGTATTTGGTTCGTTGCTTCCGTTTTCTTCTTAATTTAGCTCTCTATTGATCTCTGTAAATATTATAATATGTCACTTTCATCTTGGATGACCTTGATCTGCTAGAAAGATACGGATTTTCTTACTATTCATTGAAAAAATAGTAATGAGAAACTAGTACATACCAACCACTACTGTACCCACGGAATAAAAGGAGCACAAACACAGGCCCCCATTTACTAGAAAATGCATGGGAAAATGATTATGAACTACTATATACTGTATAGAATTAATATTATGTCTTTTGTTTGTTTGTTGAGACAGGGTCTCACTATGTAGTAGAGACTGACCCGGAACTCATTATGTAGCCCAGGCTGGTCTCGAACTCCAGCAATCCTCCTGCCTCAGCCTTCTGAGTGCTGGGATTACAGGCGTGCTCCACCACACCCAGCTGGAATTAATTTTAGATAATCAGAAATAGTATAAAAATACAAAGAAAGAGCCATAATAATAATAAAGAACAATAATTGATAATAGTGTTCGCTGCATTCTACTGCTGATAAACCCCTCTGAGAAGGTAACATTTGAGAAGAAATTGTGTGGGCCATTATAAGTAAAAATAAGTATTATAAGTAAAAATAGAGTCTAAGGAGGACACAAGTATGAGGTATGGTATGAAAGCCAGCATTAAGTCTATCATGGGGGAACAACATGTTTAGGTTTTCAGTGGGCCTTTCTCAGTCTTAATTAAAACAACAACTATGACCTGACACTAGTTTTCAAAATTCTCTTGTAAGGATGAACCCTAAGAGTATTATAGAAAAAGAAGTGATGGGCAGGGAAATGGGGGAAAAATAAGAACCAAGATACATCATGTAAAGGTACAAGATCCCAATGATGAATGGCGTAACTGTACTGTACACCTAAAAGGTGCTGATACACTTACTAATAATAATTAACACAGGAGGGGTGAGGATTACATCCGGGGACACCAATGAAGAGAAGAGTGAGGGGTTTGATGTGGGATGTATTCCGGAGCACTAAACTGCTTGATTTTCTAACAGATTTGACAAGCAAGTGGATACAGGCAATAAAAAAGACTCACCTTGTAAGGCTTAGAAATAAGAGAAAGCGGTCATTCAAAACAGTGTCCCATTGGTATAAATGGGCCACTTTACACTTACTGAGAGGTTGACAGGGAAGTGGGGAATCTCTGTTTTCATAGCATTTCAATCCAATTGTATTAGAAAACTGTAACATTCATTTCTAAATGTAATATGTAAGTGGAAATTGAAATTATATGTTAAATTACATATATCCAACTCGGGTGTTTTTAAATTTGAGGAAAATGTTGTATTTTGCATATTGCATATTACCTCTCTAAATACCGTTAAAGTGTATTTAAATGCTGAATTATACATCACCATGGTAAGACCATATTTACACAAATTAACCAATAACATTCCTAAATCTTATAAATTCACAAATCGATTGAAAAAGTTACATTATTAATCTATATTTGCATATTATGTATCATAATTGAAACAGTATTTGTATTTTTCCATATTATTTGTCAACCACAATGAGAAATACTAAAACTGGGCCAAAATATGTAGTTATTAATCCATAACATTTACTTCAGGAAAAAATGATAATTCTCTCTTGTAAATGCTTATTACTCCAGTTTTTTGAAACAAAATTTCCCATATCATTATGGATCTTAAAGTATAAACACACCTATATTTAATATACATTAGGTTTCAGATAGTTTAGACAGAAAATAAGTGGTATTCGTTGATCTCATGATGTGAGCACTCAGTAAATATGTTGCATGAATGCATTAATGAATTCTCAAAGTATTCAAACTACAGCTATCTGGTTTAATTGACATTTCTAAATGATTTTTCAATGTTATATACAATGACACAGGCACAAATATTTTCAAAGAGTCGTACCTCCCAGAGTAGCAGATAGTAAGAAATGAGTCCCATATTTCTTGATAAGATTTTCTGTGATTTGCTGAAGGGTAGGTCGACGTCCCAAAAGTCTTATGTTGCGGAAGAATTCAGGGGCAAGAGGCAGAGGGGAGCCAAGGAAATTTCTTCTCTCAACTGCAAGGTTATTTACTTTCCAGCGGCCAAACTCTCTGAAAAGCAAATTTATTTTTATTCATGAATGCACAATCTATCTGAATGTTTTCATTTGAAAAGTTCAATTGGTAGTTTAGCTGAGGTCACCACATTACAATGACTAAAGCTTGTAATCATGTGTCTTGTGCTACGAGTAGGAGAAATAATATTTATAATTTATTTAACTGAAATGAATACCTAAAGCCAAGCCATATAGTGGAAAAATAAGCCACTTAAAAGTGAACAGCTTCCACTGACATATTTTTTGCCAAGCAAAGATGTATCTATGAAAAATAATTTTATTATGCACAGAATCTGAATGTGGAATTATTCAACAACAACAAAAACAAAAACTAATATAATGACTTTCTTTGGGAAACAAATGAAGAAAATTATTTTCATTACTCAGAGCGATACTCTATTCACATTAGCATGGGAGCCTTTGAAACCTCAAAGATATTATGGAGTGACCCCCCCAAAAAAAACTAAAGAGCTCATCAAAAGAGAAACTATGTTTTTTTCATTTTCATTTGATTTTTCACAGTAATCATTGTTTATAGCATATTCTGGAACTCGAATTCAACTTGATTAGTGCTTTCTTAAGGTAGAAAATGACTACAGGCGGATGTGGCGTATTAGAGACATGGGAGGTATGGTTATAAAGGATTTATACATTAAAAAGACTTACACATGCACTCTGAGTGAAAAGCATCTTACTACTTTAAAAAAGAGCTGTGGTGTGAACTGGACCTCTCTCAACAGTGGACTCACTTTAATGGCTTAATACTTACAGGTGTACCTTAAAGTCAGTATTTATCAAACAAAAATTCTTGATTTTATGTTTTATACCCTCGGACGGTATTCATATATGCCCTTCCCCCCACCTCCAAATAACGATTGCAGTGCACCAGGCACAGCACAGGCTGAGGGATTCGTCTATGAAAGAGACTAGTACTGCCCATCTCCAAATGAAGTTCACCTGCTAGAGAAGTTTTAAAAATAGATAAACTAAAAGTGTAAATAAGATTCTAATAATATAACTGATGATGTGAAATAGGATGAAAACGGCTGAAGGAGTAAGGGAAGTGGGAAGGGTAAGAGAAAGGAAGGGAAAGAAAAAATATGAGAAAAGGAAAAAGTGGAAACAAAGTCTTTGTAAGTAGCGAGGGGTGGAGGGGTCAAGGGAGGGCAGGGGTAAGGGGAAAGATAAGAACCAAGATCAGTCATGTAAAAGTGTAAGATCATAATGATGACTGTAACTGTACTGTATACCCAAAAAGTACCAATAAACTTAATGAAAGAAAAAAAGACAAACAGTTACAATTTTTAAAATTCAAATTGTGCTCAATTCTGCGAACTACACAGATTTCCTGCTAGGATTAGCAGTGCGATTGTGTCCAGTCCTGTCCTGTTTTGAATTAAATCACCAGGCAGAGCGTCTCTTGGGTGCATGTGGCATTTGAAGGAAGTGAAAGTTTTCAGATGGAGGAAGTAGGCAAAACATTCACACAAAAATAATGAAGAATACTACAAGTCCTCATGGGGGAATGAGCCATGATCTGGGCAATTGGTAACGATGAATATTTTGCCAAGTGACACATATAGAGCAGTGACAAAACACACACACACACACACACACACACACACACATTTGGAAACTAATGATAAATTAAGTAATCAAACTGATTCCTTCATTAAGAAACTTGTTTTCCCCTCTGGAATAATGAATTTGACCAGTTTTAAATATTTTTGCTTTACTGCTGGTTCTAAACATCAGCGATTGGTAGAATCAACTGCAAACTCTCTCCCAGAATTTCTGATTTATTGGATTTGGGGTAAGAATAAAGCATGAACTTATAACAGAAATGCTAATGCAGCTTTTCTAAGGACTATACTTTGAAGAAAACAATTGATTTAGATACTGTGATGTATTGACTTTAAAATCTATTCAATACCCTGTGTTTTCAATAAAAGTAAGGCATATTTTTAGAAGACAATAAGAATTCTTTGTATCTGAATTTTGTGATGTGAATATGTAAAGCATATACACGTGTGACATATATGTATTTCATTATATGTGTAAATATCTGTCTTATTGGCACTATGTCACAAGTATGTAGTAACATAACTTCTAAGAAGCTATTTATTAAACTTAAAAATAGTTCTTTATACCTTCCTAAAATTACAGGTTTGCTCTCGTTCTCCTAAAATGTTTATAATTTTATCAGCTTAATCCTAAAATAGTGATATATGTTTTTCTAAGGATTAAAGAGTGAAATTTATTAAAGTGTATATAAATTTATAAATTAATATCTGAGTTTCTAAATGAATTCAATGAACTTTAAGTAAGACGATTCTGTCAGCGGTGATCCATGTAAACTTTACTGAAAAGGTAGTTCTTATGGATGAGGGTAACTACATATTATAAGAATGGGATTTTAGCCTTCCTCAACATTTTAAAAAACACTAAGCTAATATATAAATACAAATCCATGAACTATTATAAATGGAAGTATGAATGACTTCCTTATTTCGTTCAATTTTGAAATTGACAGAAAACAAACATAAGACAAAAGAGATAAAACATATTTATGCCATTTTTATATTACTTATAGTAACATTATGTACATAAAACATTTGCAAAAGTACCACTCTCAGTATAAACTTTCATTATTATATACTGATTTTGTTAGTATATTGATGACATATGAAAAACCTGAAATTTCTCAAATGAAAATATGCATATAATACAAAGACAATTAAATAAATATTCAACATCACTAATCTGAGGTAAATGCAAGCCAAAATTATAGTGAAATATCACCTTATTTCAGGATGAATGAGTGAGTATTGTCAAAGAGATAGCAAACGCCAGTGAGTATACAGAAACAGTTGTAGACTGACGGTGGGAATATAAATTATTATTGCTATTACGGGAAACACTAAGGAGTTTCCTCAAACAATTAAAAATAGAATTGCCTGAGTTTATAGCAGTTGAACACAGACAGGAAGTTAGCAGAGATCAGGCAAAGCAGAAATGTTCCTGAGATGGGAAGTGGTTGATCAATAATATAAAGTTATAGTTATCTAACTGTACTGCAGGCTGTGTATAGATCGTGAATGATGATTTATTTTATTTTTCAGAAAGCTAGAACACAGGACTTTGAATGGTTTCCCAATAAAAAAGATAAATGTATGAGAAAGCAGATTTAAACATATATTGGGTACATGTGTGAAAATATTACATAAATATCATACTTGTATGAATTGTTTATTCAGTTTTGTATCACTAAAAATTAAATTGAAACAAAAGAAAACCTCTGACCCACAATTGGTAAGTATGTTACTGAGATAAAATATGAATGAATAACCGGCATAATTGGCCCTTGCAGGCTTTAAAATAAGTTATCTTTCTTAAAATTCAAATGTACTGTATTTAGCATAAAACTTCTACCAATTTATAACTATTCCTTGAGGCGGGCATTCCGCATCTGTTTCTCTTCAGGTAAGTTTTCTTTTCCTTCAGATTCGCACAGCTTCTTCAGGTATAAGGAACCTAACTGTGGGAACCGTGTGTGGGGTATTCTCAGCTCCTACCGGCTCAAGTCCCTACTTTCTTATGTGGACAAAAACACTGCCACCTTGTATGATCCATTTGCCCTCTGTCATGCACCAACCAAAAGCAAAGAACAAACTGTGGGCACAAACAAATTAAAACTAATTTATGAATTAACTAACAAAATAAAGAAATACATAAACCCAGTATTTTAATAATAGAAAATTTTGTCTTCGTTTACAAGCTTTATTTAAAGTTATTTTCCCTCATATTATCCTCATATTACATCCTCATATTATACAGAATCAAGCAAAATGCTATAGTTCCTTTCATGTATATCCAACATGCTTAGCTTGGGTAGAAAACAAACATGTTGAAATGTAAAAGCTCTCTCATTCCACTTGCTATATTTATTCGCTTTTCCCTTATTTATTCCCTTCCCTTCTTTCCTTCCCCTGCCTCTTCCTCGTCCCCCTTCTCCCTTTGAATCTCTTCTTCCTACTTCACAGTATCTGTTATACGTTTTGATCCTTCTTTACACTTTCAGTTTCTCACACCAGAGAAACTATTTGGTATTTACACGTGTGCCCTATTTATTTCACTTAAGAGTATATCCTCAATGTGCATCCACATAGCTATAAATGTCTGTTTTCTCATTCTTTATGGCTGAGTGCTCCATTTTATTTTCATACACACACACACACACACACACACACACACAATCTTCCTTTATCCAGTCTCCTGTTCGTGGGCAATTAGTTTGTTTCCAAGTTTCAGCTATTACAAACTGTGCCACTATAAACATGGGTGCATATATTTTGCTTTATTGTGATGATACATGATCATAACCTTTTTCCAATCTCTGAGCTAAAACTCATATAAATAATCCTGAAAAGCTATTATAATAGCATTTTATATAGGGGAAATTCTCTCTGGGAGGCTAAGTACTATCACACTGTAACTAAACATAGTTACTTTATTAGATATAGTCTAAAAAACGTTGTGTCACTTTCCCTAAACCCAAGATAAGATTTCACTTACTGGTGTACATTAAAGGCCAGTGTGACCGTGTGACTGGCTGACCAATGTCATGTGAGGCGTAGCATTAAGCTAGCTATTATCCTTGATCTTGATCAAGCTCCATCAGGGTCCCTATCCCCAAATCTAACCATGCCATTTATCAGGATGAACAAATATATGAAGTATACATGAATTTATATAAATTCACCAGGTTTATTGGGTTATTGTTTGCTTGTTTTGTAGCAATATAATACAGAGCCTCATGACTTATATATTTTGACTTTGAGAAAACATAGAAAAGAAACAAGGAGTTAATGTGTTTACATATTTTCTCATTCCTGAAGGAAGGATTCACCTGAAATAAAGTAAACTTGGCATTCATTAAATTTTGGAAAAACAAAACAGTGGAGTGATGAATTGAAAACATTTTCCTAATGTTAACTTTTTAGTTAAAGACATTTCAGGATCCCACTTAGAAAGATACTTTACATTTATATTAAATTAAGAACTGTTTTATCTACACTTTATTTTAGCCAAAAAGGCCAAAAAGCCTTTTTAAATTTAGAAGCCACGGCACTGTTTTATCTAAATTCAGCATTCTAACTGGGCGTGGTGGTGCATGCCTGTAATCCCAGCACTCCAGAGGCTGATGCAGGAGGATCGCTGTGAGTTCGAGACCAGCCTGGGCTACATAGTGAGTTCCAGGTCAATCTCAACTACATAGTGAGACTCTGTCTCAATAAACAAACAAACAAATAAATAAATAAATTCGGCATTCTACACAGAACCTTTAGAGAATTTAAATTTCTTCCCATCATAACCTCTGTGAATATTTAAATGAAATAATCCAAATTCTTAGACTTTAACATAACTCAGCCACTTAGAGGAACAAGGTTCTGAAGAACAAACAAATGGCCATAATTAGTTCAATCAGAACATTACTTTGAAAATGACATTTTTGGCTCTAATGTAACAGTTAGTTTATTAGGGCTGCATATATTTGTCTGTTAAACATTTCCGCTTTCAAGAATGTATTATTATATGCATTCACATAAAGTTACTAGTCTACAATGTTTACTGTTATTTTATTTGTAACCATTTCAAAATAAGATTGGAAAACAGACAGCATCATTAAATTTCATTTAAATAATGGTTAATTGCCACATTACCATTGGTCTTTGATATTAGCATTTAAATCGTATATTATTACAGAAATTACTCAGTGTATTTAAAGTAGATTAACTATCATGATTTCTTTAAAATGCAGTCACTGAAACTATGAACGTGGCTAATGTTGATATTGGAAATTTTGAATTCAATATTAAAGGAAAAGTAGTCTGAAATATTGACCAAACCAAATTATACCATTGCTGAGAAGGTTTATCTTCAACTGCTAATTTGCACTCAATGAAGTTATTTGTCTAAACTCTTAAAAGCTGTTATTTTGCTGGTTTTCACATTACTGTTTGTTGGCTTATAATTTTAATTTTATGAATATTCACTCAAATTTGCAGACACAACAGATTAAAATGAATGTATTACCCAGCCACTAATGTGCAAATAAATTCAATAAAAATATCATAAATGGACTTTTCAAAATTGAGTAGCAATAGCCTTCTAATTGCATCTGTAAAATCATATTGATATTAAGAAATGCCACTAATAACCAATACTAGTTCTCATAATTTTATTGTGCATTACTGATATAGATATAGTCAGCTTTTCTAACACTTCTGTTAAGTAGCAACCATGATGCTATGTTCCATTTGGCTCATAAAAATAAAATTTTCCAGTGGCCTTTATGAATGTAGCTCCAAAGCCAGAGTTTTTAATGCAGCACAATACTAAGCAGTTGCCAGGGTAGAAAGATCCACTCTTATTCTCCTGCCATTTGATATAGCCAACTTGTTCTTCTTCCATTCTTTTAAATATAGCAATACCTTACATTTTTTTTTAATTGAGGCAGTATCTTTGGATGAGGCTAGGAATTTAGCAGTGAACTCATGAAAATTAAATTCTAGAAAAACAGTTACAATTATGTCTTACATAAAATATTTATACATAAGAGTTTTGAAAGGCAAAAATTACTGACTGATACATTTTGAATAAACTTCCAAACTCAAAGTAGAGTATAGAAGACGATTCACAGGTTTACAGCCAACACCTGCCCATTCCAATAAAACAACAGGAGTGCAGTAACCTGTCTGCTATATCACTGAGTCAAATGATTGACAAATTTTCAAACGATATTCAGTCTTGTGAATCTTCATGTTCTATTCTAGGTTTTAAAATATATTAAACTTTTAGGACTATGAATTGACCAAAATTAATTTAATTTTAAATTGCACGGTTGTTAATCCACTTCTGTTGTGTAATAGATATGATTTTATTCAAATTTAAGGTAAACGCCACAGAATTTAATTATCACAGTCTCTACTATTAATCCAAAAGGTAATCCATTAACAACAGGTAGCAACATAATAAAGATATATGGCATAGCTGTAAAACAGTACAACCTGTATAACTACACAGTAATGGTTCACGTTTAAACAAATTAGCAAACATTTTTTTTGTAAAAAGTACATGCTTCAACTTTTGATTTTCTAAGTTGAAGAAAGAGGGAAATGAATAGGTACCCATATTGATTAGGCTTATTTCTTTCTAAACTTGGAGGATATATTTTAATGTCCATTACAATCATTGTATCAACTTATCATAATTGTTCAATGATTTTATTCAGAAAATTATACTGACTTGGTAATTACTGATCAGTGCAGGCAAGCCAAGAAGCATATTTCTTTTTGTTTTTTGTTTTGTTTTGTCTTGTTTTTTCAGACAGGGTCTCACTATATAGGTGAGATTGCCCTGGAACTCACTATGTAGCCCAGGCTGGTCTCAAACTCAGAGAGATCCTCCTGCCTCAGCCTCCCAATTGCTGGGATTACAGGTGTGCGCCACCACTCCCGGCAAGAAGCATAGATATTAGTAGGCTAAAATAAAATACCTAACTTCTTCTTTTTTTCAAAATCAATAAAGATGTATGAATATTCCTTTTTTAAAATTTGTAAAAAATCAATTCTGATTCAGTCTGAAAAGGCAAATATGAAAAATCTCTTTTTTAAATTTAAGTAATTTATTTACTTAATTCATGAATGAATAATATTTGTGCATCATTGATATGTGAAATATATCATGTAGGCAATTGTTTTCCAAAAGGGAATAGACTTAGGAGTCAGACAGGCAAAGTTCATATCCAGTCCTCTCCAATTCAATTGCCAAAACTTTGAATTTTGTAAGTCCTTAACTTCATTATTATTATCTTGATGCCTCCTATAAAAGCGTAAGTTTAATAGAACAGCTGTAGAGATTTTGGAGAAAATTTTGTAAAACAACTAAAATAATATATGAAATGCTGTTTATCTCCTACTAAATATTAGTATCCACATTCTTGTGCAGTCATAGATTTTTAAATAAGTACAAACATTTTAAAGGAAGCAATCAATGAGAATTAACAAAAATATAAATAACTTCCAAAGAGTTCCAGCATAGACTAATAAATTAAATACTCATAGGGAAATATAATTGACAAATAGCTGTTAATAAAATATTGTGCTTTTTGATAATTTTTTTCAAATATAAAAAAAATACTTTTGTTGAGATTTTTAATTAATGGATATAATCTCAGACTCATAGCAATGTGCTAACTTTCGTAAAACATGCAGCGTTTCAGGTAACTAGCCAAATAAATATCTGTACAATAAATTATAATTTTATATGCTCATTCATTTCAAGTAACATGAGGTAAAAAATGTATAATCGATGATCTTTTATAATAATATCTTAGATGTAGTAAATGAAATTATCATTATTAGCAAGTTTTTTTTCATAATAAAATTAGTTTTGAGCTATAACAGTTTATCAGAATAAATATTTTTTCTTATAGTAAGTCTAAAATGTCTTAAAGAAAACTCTTTAAAATTGTTAGGTGTTTTTCCCATACAATCAAGGCAAAGAAAACTGTGTTGTATTGGGTTATATCTTTTGAGATATGAGTAGTTTATTCCAATGTGCTCCTAATTTTATCTTTCATATGTACATGTGACAAGGAGGCTGGATACGGTCCATTTTGACAAAATGAATTTTAAGAAAATTGTGTTACTTTAATTTTAAAAGGCATAAATTATTCATCCTCAAATTATAACCTTTCAGCTTGATTTAAAACTTGAGTTGCCTGAATACCATTTTGTACACAAACACTTTTTGAAATATAATCCATTCATATGACCATTTTTTAAGTATTAGTTATCTGTGGATTTCAAATTGAAACTTATTATACAGGTACACAATTTTCCCATCTTCTAAGATTAAGATTCATATGAAATAATTTTGTTAAATATCTCCAGATTTATAAACATCAAAATCAGCAATGGCATATGATAACTTAATGTTTCCTGTCCCACCATCCCTGTTTACAACTAAGTTTGTTCTTCTTGTTGGTTCTCATAGCAGAGTATTCTTTTCCTTTTTTTTTTTTTTTACCAGGGATTGAACTCAGGCCTTTGCATTTGTGAGGCAGGCGGCAGAACAACTGAGCCAAATCCCTGGCCCAGAGTATTCTTTTTTTTTATGGAAAACACATTGTATATATTTATTTGATTATTTGATGCATGTCTGTCTTCCACTACACTATAAGTCCAGATAAACATAGATTATCGCTCTCTTTTCATGACTGCTGTATTGTTAAATTTCAATTCATGACACATGGTAGGCTGTCTTTTCTGTAAATGTTCTCTCATGAACTAAAATACAATAAAGTCCTTAGAGAAAGACTGAGGTTTCTGACTTATTAACATGCAGCCTGCTTAAATTTCACAAAATACTCATTGGAAGAATTCTCTTCTCATTTATAATCAAGTGTTCCAAGTGACTGGGCATAATAAGAATTAACTATTTACTTTAAACTAAGAATTGTTAACCACTACAGAACAACTTTCTTCCACTAATAAGCAAAGCACACATTTGAGAAAAACACTACATAGAACCTTAAAATCTCCCTGCCTGTTGGTGCAATGAAATATATAGTGCTAAAATTGCAAACCTCCAAAAATTAATGCAATTCAAGGGTAGCAATTCTGCTGCTTCAGTTATGAGAAGATATTCAGTATCTTATCTATGGTGTGAGCCACATGAAAAGGGAAGGGTACAGATTTACACACCTTCAAGTCCCATCTTGCTTGAAGAGAAATGTGTTTGGTTTTCTCCTAAAATTTTAGAGTATTGTCCATAGATCAGCTGTCAATGACTATAAATTTTGACAGGCCATAAGCACAACTTTATATTAATAATAAATAAAAAATTGCTTGGCATGTAATATTTGTCTCAACGTGGACTATAAAATGATAATTTAATTAGGTGTGTGTAAAGTAATTAACTTGTGAGGCTTAAACTATCACCCTGTGAAATATGTGCTCTTTTAATCTCCTGCTCATAAATGAGATAACTTTGGTATAAATAATTACTGTAATGTAGCAAGAGTTTTAAACCAAGAGAGAACACCAACAACCTTAATTTCTTTATAGATTAATAGCAATTTGTGTTGAAATGTGGACTTTAATGATAGTGCCTTACATCGCTGTCCTCTGAATATGTGAGTAAGAAGCACAAAGAAGAGCGTGAGGAGAAAGAAACAAAGAGAAACAGAGAGGGAGTAAGAAGAAGGCAAAGAGAGGAGGAGGATGAAGGATGAGGAGGGAGAAGAGGAGCAGGAGAAAGAGGAGAAGGCCAAATAAATAAATCGGAAGTAAAATTTACCTATGCACCAGTCCTTTGTTGGCATAATTCATCACCAAAGAAACAGAAAATCCAAATCTCTATTCAGTGGGAAGAAACAGAGGACCTTTAAGACTAATTTGTTGTTCTTGAAATAGGAAATTCAGGAATGGAATGGTTAAACAGGTTTATGATCAATTACTTTCAAAGGCGATACAGTGGACTCCAAACTCCAGGTTCTGGATGCAGAACGTAAAATCCCATAAACACAGATGGTAAGAAAATAAGCAGAAACTTAGATGGGATCATCCAACAATAGTGAATGAAATGAAGAATGAAATGTGGAATATGATAGCAAAATCTGTTATATCAGTAGCCTCTCAGCTGAAGGTTGCTAATAGTACTTTGATGCATAGAAGAATACCACACCCTGGCATACAAATTCACACAGAGGCTTGGATTCCATAATGAATATGAGCATCACTGAACAGAGGAAAAGATTTCACCATGATTAAAAAACAGCAAGATTTCTGCTAGGAAATATTGTGTCTGATCATTCTATTAGAACTGCTATTTCAGTATTGAGAAGATCTTCAGTATCTTATCTATGTGTCTCCCTCATGGCAAGAGAAGGGCGCATACTCACGCACATTCAAGTCCCATCTTGCTAAAAGAGAAATAAATATGTTTGACTAATCTCCCCCTGAAAACAAAGAAGAAACAAACTCACAAAAATAATTTACTGATTTTTAAAACAAAATGCTATCTCCACTTTTAAAGTCTTTTTTTGAAAGATTAAACTGCTAAAATAGTAGTACAGAACATTGAAAAATCAAGCTTTTAAAATATTTAGTAGAATGGAGCATTTATACTTGACAAAAAAATCTATCCAGGTAATGGAAATATTTGGAAAGGTAGATATGTCACAACAAAAATAAGTAGATCAGCTTCTTAAATAAGAGACAAAGTCTATAAATCAACTACACCAAATCATAAATATTATCATATATGGAGAGACAGAGCAATAAAGTGTATGCAGTGGAAAAATTTATGATCAAACAATGTGAAGAACATAAAATAGTTAAAATTGAGCAGGTATAATATTGGGTTAGTAGATAAGAAAAGTTCAAATAAAAATATGTTTGTTGAGCATGGCATGTTGGACACGGATATAATAATCTCCAAAAATAAATTTTTGAGGCTTATTTTATTACTTCATTATCTGAAATTGAAAAAAAGTGAGTGAACAGACTAAAATATTCATGAATTTAGAAATTATATCATAGACAATCACTCCATGTGACAAAAGAAATGGAAAATAAAAGGATGACACAATAAGCAGAAAAGTACCTAATGAAAATGTGCCTAAACACAATGTAGACCTATTTAAATAATATAAATGGCATTATATGGGAAAATAAAAAAAATGAAAGGAGGCATTTATGTCACTCTGACACAAATTAAAAAAACCTTTCAAAGTACTACCTTATCATTACAGTATTGAAAGAAACAAAATATGAATATACAAACTAATGTTTTTTTAAATTTCCAGCTCACCAAATCATCACCATCAGTTGAAATTTTTTTGAAAATAGAGTGTTATTTAGAGATAGCCATGTATTTTTTCAGAATGGTTAACCTTCTGAATCTCCACAATTTTCACGAGGCACAATGAAAACCTGAGAAGATTATTAATTTACTTTAGAGTTCACTGTTGTTTGTACATTTTATGAGTTCAGACACGAAGTAGTTTTTAAATAATGGAGTTCTGTGGTATAATTATTTGGATATATATCAATTGTCACTGTAGAGTATTCAGCAATATTCAGAACCCTTCAATGACATTATTACATTTTTTGGCCATGGAGATTAATTGAGGATTGAAATTTGGCCTTTACACTGAGCTACATCCCAATAATTCTTTTTTGTACCAAATCTCACTAAGCCTCCTTGTTGGCAAGGTTGGGCTCAAAATTGTAGTTCTCCTCCCACAGTGCTGACTACCCATATTTGGTCTAATATTTAAACACAATTATTCAATCTTTTCCTTCATATGTTCTCGTAAATATTGCATTAATTACATGCTGTGATTCATTTTTAATTGTTTTCATATTTTTTAAAATGTCATGCCTTTATGAATTAGACTATCTATTGGTAGTTCTTCAGTTCATCATAAATGTTAAAAATAGGAAATAGTAACAGTATTACAGAGTTTTTATAAACAAGAATAACTTTTAATAAGTAGATCACGTATATGTCTGGATCTAATGAAAATATTTTTCTAGAATGGAGAAAATATTCAGCTATATCTGCGGAATAGTTTTGTGGTTATTAAACAATATAACAAATGATGGTGATCAAAATAAGTATTAATATATACACTTTTATTGGTGTTTTTAAGTGAAGCAACTAAAAATATTAATTTAAAATTCATCATCTAAAAAATGGATATACCAGCATCAAAATGGAAAGAGGAGAAATCCCAAGGCATTATTTTGCACTTGTGGCAAACATAATGATAACTCTTATAATTAAATAACATATTTTAATTTTCTAGCTGAGCATATAGTAGCAGATGGAAAAAAGCCCTTTTTAACATTCAATAGAAGATGCTGCCAAGATGATCTCCGAAGAATAATTAAAATTACACTTTGTAGAAACACTAATATTTTGTTATCCATATAAACATAAGTTAAATGTTATAACTCTTCTGATAATTCAACTAATATGTTTCATAGAAGAGAAAAAATTCAAATAGGAATAGGGTGGCTATGAAGTCAAAGGTAACAAATCTTTTAAAACATAAGCTTACTCTAATAAGAAGGCTACCTATAAGTAATACAGATGCAATAATCTACAAAGATTGGACAAATATAGAGTAAGAAAATATAAATTCAATGTTAAGATGTTAAGCTACATTGTGCTATAATTTTAATTGACAAATACAAAGGAGATCTTTCAAAACCAAACATTAGCTACTTAATTTATTCAATATTCAATGGATTAAAATTAAATATTCTAACAAGTGGCCTTCCTCATTCTGGTTTGAGTACGAATAACTATTTCATAAATTAGATAGAAGGACTTTTCTGATAGAACTAGGTCAATTAAAAGTTAGGAAGGCCAGAAGTCCAGATGGCATCAAATTCACCCAACTAAAATTAACTATCCCAGGTTTGGCTCATTCTCGTTATTCAATTATTCATGTGCTATATGTGAAAATCTGGCAACCTGGAAAATTGCCAGTAGTTTGCTCCATCAATGGGAGATGACTCAGTTGTATTTACAGACCTAGATAAAATATATACCTTCCTTTCTCTTCTTGGCACTAAAATAACTGACTTTATAAGACCAAGTTTAACACTGGAAATCATAAATAATTCAATTTTTTCCTGAGTTAGTGATTCATGTAGAAGGGTAGTGTAAAAGTTTAGTTAGTTCATTTATAAGTAGGCAGTTAGTAAGATAGAAGTAAGACAGATTCTGCAGTTTGCAAAGGAAAAGCACACATAGTTAAGAGCTAATTAAAGCCATACATACAGCTAAGTTTCAAGAGCTCTTTGTATCTATCAAATCCAAGACAGAGACAGCATTATGGACTTTTGGGGTCCTCCTGGATACCCACAAAGGTTATTTTGTCTTTTATGTTTCTAATAAACACTTCCATTTTAAGAACTTTCTGTCTGTGATTTCATTCTTCAACTTAGCGAGACAACTAGCTCAGGATGATGTTCATATAGAGCGAGCTGCTTCACTAGCAAGTAATTTATCTCCTGGAGAAAAAAACACTATGTATTAAAGAAGATAGTTTTTTTTTCAGCTTTAATTGAGTTTATTGGTACATTTTAGATATACAGTACAGTTACATTCATTGTTGGGATCTTGTACCTCTACATGACAAGTCTTGATTCTCATTTTTCCCCCTTACCTCTGCCCTCCCTTCAACCCCCTCCTTCCCTCCCCATCTACAAACACTTTATTTTCATCTTTTCATTCTCTCACATTTTTTTCTTTTCCCTTTTTACTCTTCCCCTACACATCACACTTTCCCTACACCTTTAGCTCCTTTCTTCCCATTTCTAAATGTCAGTAATTTTATTAGAATCTTATGCATTGTTGCAGATTATTTACACCAGGGAAACTATTCGGTATTTAGACATGTGTGACTTATTTATTTCACTAAGGAGTATATCTTCAATATGTATCCATTTTCCTATGAATGAATCTATTTTCTCCTTCTTTATGGCTGAGTAATATTCCATTTTATATAAAAACCACAACTTGTTTATCTAGTTTCCAACGGATGGGCAAATAGGCTTTTTCCAAGATTTAGCTATTACAAACTGTGCTGCTATAAACATGGGTGCACATACTTCTCTGTGATATGATTCTTTTAGTTTTCTTGGAAAGATACCCAGCAGAGGGATGGCTGGGTCAAATGGAACCTCCAGTCCGAGCTCTTTAAGGTATCTCCATATTGATTTAGTCTGCACTCCCACCAACAATAGAGAAGGGTTCCTTTTTCCCCACAACCCTGCCAACATTTGTTATTGTGTGATTTCTTGATAGCAGCCATTCTTTGGGGGTGAGGTGGAATCTCAGTGTTGTTTTCATCTGCATCTCTCGAATGACCAGTGATGTGGAACATTTTTTCAAATATTTCTTGCTGCTTTTACTTCTTTGTCTGAGAAATGTCTGTTCATTTCGGATGCCCATTTTTGAATAGGGTCTTTATATTTGGGGGGACTGATTGTTTTGAGTTCTTTATATATCCTTGATAATAGTCCTTTGTCTGAGGAACAGCTGGTAAAAATTTTTTCCCACATTGTAGATTGTCTCTTAGTTCTGCTGATGGTTTCTTTTGAAGTACAGAAGCTTTTTAGTAAGATGAGATCCCAGTTGTTGATTCTATCTGCTAGTTCCCGTGATACTGAGGATTTGTTCATAAAGTCTTTTCCTATACCAATGTCTTCCAGAGTTCTGCCTAACTTACCTTCCAGCAAGTTTAATCTTTCTGTTTTAATATTTAGATCGTTAATCCATTTGGAACACAATT
>NW_022900923.1:31527540-31569420 GCF_012274545.1 Fukomys damarensis
AATAGCATCCAAAAAAATGAAGTATCTAGGAATCAATCTAACAAAAGAAACAAAAGATCTCTACACTGAAAACTACAGCACTCTGAAAACAGAAATTGAAGAGGATATAAAAAAATGAAAAGATATCCCCTGCTCCTGCATAGGACGAATCAACATAGTGAAAATGGCCATACTACCAAAACTGCTATATACATTCAATGCAATGCCAATTGAAATTCCAACACTATATTTCACAGAACTAGAAAAAAAAAATCCAAAAATTCATTTGGAACCATAAGAGACCTAGAATAGCAAAAACCATTTTAGGCAACAGGCACATGGCACCAGGTATAACAATTCCCAATTTGAAATTATACTACAAAGCCACTGTGATAAAAACAGCATGGTACTGGCAAAGAAATAGGCCTGAGGATCAGTGGAACAGACTGGAAGACACAAAAACAAATGCAGATGTACTCAGCTACCTCATCTTTGACAAAGGAGCTGACCATCCTCAGTGGAGGAAAGATAGCCTCTTTAATAAATGGTGTTGGAAAAACTGGATGTCAACCTGCCACAGATTAAAATTAGACCCTTCGCCATGCACTAAGAAGATAGTTTTTAAAGTTGTTTTTTCCTCATTGAGTGAATTGGTACATTCTAGGTATACAGTACAGTTGCAGTCATCATTGGGATCTTGTACCTTTACATGACAGGTCTTGGTTCTCATTTTTTCCCCTAACCCCTGCCCTCCCTTCCCACCTTCCTCCCTTCCCTATTTATAAAAACTTTATTTCCATTTTTTCATTTTCTCATATTTTTTTCTTTTCCCTTACTCCCTTTCCCCTACCTTTCCAACTTCCCCTACACATTTAGCCCCTTTCTTCCTATTACACATTGTCAATTATACCATTAGGATCTTATTTACAGTTTTAGTTTTTCATACCAGAGAAACTATTTGGAATTTACACATGGTTGCCTTATTTATTTTACTTAACAGCAAGGAAAAATGTGACCAGAGGGTTAATTTTATAATCTATGTGATCAAGTTGTTTCATGGTACTTGAATAAATTGCTTATTATTAGATTCTTTATTTTCTATGTTGTAAAAACCTAATGCTTAGAGCCTGGCGTGGTGGTACACACCTGTAATCCCAGCACTCAGGAGGCTAAGGCAGGAAGATTGCCACAGGTTCAAGACCAGCCTGGTATACATAATAAGGTCAAGGCTAACCTCAACTATATAGTGAGACCCCGTCCCAAAAAACAAACAAAACAAAACCTCTAGCACTTAGACCTTAAATAATTCAAATACTTTTACTTCAAAGCCCATGCTTGAAATTATAGAACTCTGTACAGGAAATTGCACAGGTTAAATTCCTCATGATTAAACATAGTTCTAAGTAACTAGTATATAACTTCCTGTATATTGAAAGTTCTCCTATGCCAACATAGTGCATGCATTTACTCATAATAGTAAAAAAAAAAAAGTTTTTGGTCTTTGAAAATGTTCACCTAATAATGTATGCAAATAATAAGGTATAGCTTACTGTAATGCTGTATTTCTTTTCTCATTGTATATTTCTTTCTCATGTATATTTCTTTTCTCATTTCTTTTCTCTCTCAGTAACCTTGTAAGGTACATATACTCATTGTATCGTTGCTCTAAATCTGATAATATTGTGAGTGGGACCACAAAATGAATTTTAGAAGATATATATTTTTTTCTTTTTTCTACCACAGCACGTGACTTCTCCAAACTCCCTCAGGTCAAGGCATAACTCATCTGTCCTTAACTCAACCCAGACAAATGGACAGAATATGAAGGTGCTGGTACCAGGAGGCCAGAAGCCAAATTTCCTTTTCTCAAAACAGTGAGCTGAAGATGCAGGGGAGGGACAAAGCAATGTGGAGATCTGTGTTCTCTCTTTCTGCCCCTTAACTCTAAGAAGACCCTTGCCCACATGCACACGTTTCATGGTGATTTGAGGAAGTGGCCCCCACTTCCTCCTTAGAACTAGCTTTGAAAAAAAACCCTTTTCCTTCTTTTTTTACTAAAATAAATAGCCTCACTTGATGAGGTCAGCTGCAAGCAAATGAATGTGCACTTCAGTGGCTTGTAGCAATACTATAACTTAGTTCAATGTATTTATTCAGTCTGAAACAGTTAATAAACTGATGCCACCCAGTAGAATATTTTTTGTTTCACTAAGTCTGTTGGTGTATTTTAGGTATATGATGTGTCTTGGTTCTTTTTTTTCCCCATTCCCCTGCCCTCCCTTCACCCCCTCCACTCTTCCCTATGTACAATGACCAGTAGAATCTTTTGTGAAGCAAAAGTGTACTTTAATCATCTTGCAGGAGGGTGACCTACATTAAAGGAGATAAAAAGAAAGTTTTGAGATGGCTTTCAGGAAGGGAAGGCACAGGTAAATTTAAGTCATCTTGGAGGGAATTCAGACAGTCTGGTTATGAGGGTGCTCATGGGTCAAAAGGACAGGAATGAAAAGAGTTCTATAAAAATAATGCTGCATGATTTCAAATGTATTTGCATTTGAAAATGTATTTGCATCTGAAAATACATATCAGGCCAGGGATTCAGCTCACGGTGCTGCACCTGCCTTACAAGTGCAAGGCTCTCAGTTCAATCCCTGCCCTCCCCCCGATAAAAAGAAAATACACATTATCTCTTCAAGGTAGTAGCTTTGGCAGGGGTTATAGACAAAGGTAGGTCTGGGGGATGATGGGTTACAATTTTAGGAAAACTATCCACGACCTTGACCTAATTTTCATAAAACTCAAGTGGGCACCGTGGTCAGGTGGGGTGATAAACACCTGTAATCCCAGCACTCAGCAGGCTAAGGCAGAAGGATCTCAGAAAGTTCAAGGCCAGGCTGAACTACGTGCCTAACAGTGTCTCAGAAAAGAAAAAAAAATCAAGTGGTCACCATGATAAGCTTGTCTGTAGTCCAGTATTTTTTGTGTTGCCACTCATCTTTTTTAGAGCACATAATCAAGGTTTATGTACAGCAAATGCATTTATAATTTGACATATAACAAGGCTAAAAAGACTGAGTTAGGATAAATAGTCTACATAAATGTATCTCAAAGGTGGATGGAATAATTCCTACTTATAAAATGTATGCTATTTCTTTAGAGTATTTTCGTAAATAATGCAACTATAAAATATTACTTCCGTCTTTACCATTGTTACAATTTTGTAACTTTCTTTTTTTTATAATTTTATAACTTCGTTTAACATTAAAAATGACATTTGAAGATACTAGTTTAACAAATAATAAATCATTTCCATAAGAACTGCATGGTCTTGAGGAACACAGATTCCTTTAATTCTGAGCTTGTTTGAATGACATTGTTAAAGTGAAATAGTAAGAGTTTAAATGAATCAAATTAGAAGTATTTGAGGAGATGAAGGGGTTCAGCCTAATTTATATATTACAATAGATACACATTTTAAAGCATCACGTGTTACCCTACTGATATGTACAATTTGTATGTTTTTGTACATCGATTAAGGATATATTTAATTCAAAAATTAAAAAAACTACATACTGAAACTTCTTAACTTTTTAAATCAAGTACATTATGAAGAACCCCACCCCCAAGTTACATTTTAAGTCATCTGCAAATAGACTGTAATGAGATTTAGGAAATAAGGATGGCAAAAATGAGACAAAGAAAATTGTACTAAAATTGCAATTTTTAAGAAAGAGTGTCTCTTCAGGAACCAAAAGTAATTCAAAGGAACTTTCCTTGCCTTTTGCAGAAAAGATTTAATTTTAGCATGGTAATTCAGACTTACCGGTGTCTTGCCATTTCTTGCTTTCTACCATGGCCTAGTGGTAAGGTTAGTGTAATCAGAAGTTGGTACCCTGACAGGATCCCTGCGTCCTTTCGAGATAGACTAGGTTTGGGGTCTCTTTGAGGGCTTCCTCACAGAAGGTCAAACACATATTGACCTCTGTGTGTCCCCGCTAGAATCTCAAATTCACTATCAGACATCTCGGGCAGAGTGAGTTTGAATGGCATTGATGCTCTTTTTTTTGTTTTCTTAAACTTCTCCATAGTCTGGAACCCAGTATAACTCCTAGACCAGGCAGGGTAGAGCCTTCTACTGGCTTCAGCTAACAATTAAATCAACAGTATCTTTCACATTTATCTCATTTATAAAATATTTTGGTCAATTTTTTTTTTAAGGGCAATAGAGATAGAAGCCTATTCCTCAGCAGTTAAGAGAAAGCCTTGGAAGTTCCACACACTAAGATTGGGTTTGTTAGCTGTTGACTAAAATACTGTAGTTCTATCTATGCTTATTTGCATATTTTTGTTCAGGCCCTCAGGCATATGTGACTGTATTACCTGGATTTTCATTTGAAGGAACTTCCAAGGTTCTACTCAGATTTAGAAGAGGGGGAGGTCCTATATATTCTCCAGAAGTGTAGAGTTTAGCTCTTATCTATCAGAGTGAAATTTCCTGGAGTCCAGGAGGACAATTGAAGATGTGTTGGAAAGATGAAAAGGAATAGGTCCCTGAAGTTTTAGGAAATGTAAATCTGAAGGAAATGAGTCACTAAGGACTGCTAAACATAAAAGGCCCTGTAGGGGAAAAGCCCAAATGAGATTTTAATCACCGAAAGCACAGAAAGGCAGGCTGAGACAGGTGGCTGTTTGAGTGGGAAACCAAGTTGCTGAATGACATATTGGGAAGAAAAAAAGTCTCGGAATCTAAGAGACATATACCCTCTAGGTTAGACAAAGATGGGAAAGAGAAGAGAGAAAAAAAATTTTTGCAAATGGGTCTTATTTCTTGGCTTGCTCATCGAGAAGGTTACTTCACAGTGGGTGCTGGGGTAATTCTTTTCAGGTTCTTGGTGTCCTGAACAAAGAACTGAACAGGACACACCAAAAAGGTAGCAGGAGTGTACATTTATTGAAGGCAGAAAAAAAATATGATCTACAAGAGTGAGAGCAGTCTGGTGAACAGATCCGTAATAACCATGAGGATTTAGGAAAGGCATCTTTGTGTGGGCAAAACTCCTGGTTTGTTCCTTATGCATATTGGATTTTGTCCAATAAAAGTCTTATGTTACCTGGAGCCAGATTTAAACTGCCCTGTTGAAAGACTCACTTGGCTTCCTGTGAGATGTGAAGGAACTGAAAGCAGCACTTTTCTGATTGGTTCCACATACAGTGCACGGGAAGCGCAGAGTCAGTCTGGATCTCAAGTTCTGTGCGTTTCCTGGGTCTCCCTGACTTTGCAATATTCTTCCCAGTTTGACTGAACTGCCTCACTCCTGATCTGCTACCTTATTCTTGGGCACGAAATGTATAATTTCAAAAGATTATGAGGCAGGAGATTAGGGTGTGGCAGACTTGCTGGGCAGGTCGACAGGGCCTGTCTATCACAGAGTCCCCAGATGTATGTGTAGAGCAGCTTTCAAAGCCCTAGGACCAGTCAGAAAACGCTGCCAGTCTTCTCATGAGGACTCAAGCAGATTTTTGGTAAGATGGCTTAGATGTGACAAAGCCTGAAGAGTGGGAGATAGAAGAGACAGCTGCTGTTAAATGCTTGGTCATTGTGCTCTGTCATTAGCCTGTACACTGTACTTCCTTTCCTACTTTTCGTTGGCCAGCACTCACTTGGCAGAGCACCTTTCTTTTCCTATGGTAAATAAATGTAAAAACCCATTACCATTTGTGCTTCTCCCAGCCAATTCTTTGTTCAGGACAGAAAGAACCTTAAAAAAATAAATAAAAACAAAAAAACCCACCTACCTCTAAAAAGAGTCCCCAGCTCCTCAGAACCCCGTAATAGTTACATTGCGAGGTCCTAAAAACATGGAGTTGTTCAGAAAAAATGTGGAATCAAAGCACAAAAAAGATTCTAAACAAATGCAAAGATGCAGAGAGAAGGACATCAAAACAGAGAAAGGAGATAACGTGGAAAAGGTGTGATAGCATCTTTTTTAAAAAGTTGACTCCCAGGGATTTGTAATAGACATTGATGCAATGAATTGCATCAAAATTTTAAAAATTTGTACATCAAATAACAAATTAGTAAATATAAAGGAAGCCTTATAGAATCAGAGAAAATGGTCGTAAATCACGTATCTGAAGGCATTGATATTCAGAACACATAAATGACTCTAACAATGCAATAAAATCATTAAAAAGAGCAATCCATACAAAGGAAAACAAGATTAATCAATTTTAAAATGGGGGACTTGAGCTGACATTTTTCTTGAGCTATATTAAAAGCCATCAAGCACTTAAAAGCTAGTAAACATTACTTATCATTAAGGAAATGAAAAGTCAAAATCGTAGTAAGTTATCAACTAAAATTCATTAGGACAACCTATATTAGAGCAATAGTAAGCAAATTGGAGAATAGTAATAAAAATTTGCTACAATGTTAAAATTTAAATGACTATGATTCATACCAGTATTTTCAGTGAAGTATATTATATATGTTTATCATTAAAACAAAATAATCAAGGGGCTGGGGATTTAGCTCAGCGGTTTGGTGGCCTGCCTTGAGTGCAAGGACCTGAGTTCAATCCCTGGTACAAAAAAAAAAAAAATCCAGGAAGAAATTTTCAAATTATTGGTGCTAAGCCCATTATTTAAGCATTTTATTTTTATTTTATTTTTTTAACTC
Source organism: Fukomys damarensis (assembly GCF_012274545.1). Taxonomy (NCBI): domain Eukaryota; kingdom Metazoa; phylum Chordata; class Mammalia; order Rodentia; family Bathyergidae; genus Fukomys; species Fukomys damarensis. The sequence goes on from NW_022900923.1 coordinate 31,534,199, forward strand.
ATTGAGTTTATTGGTGCATTTTAGGTATACGGTACAGTTACATTCATCATTGGGATCTTGTACCTTTACATGACAGGTCTTGGTTATCATTTTCCCCCATATCCCTGCCCTCCCTTCACCCCTCACCCCCATTTACAAAGACTTTGTTTCTGTTTTTCCTTTTCTCATGTTTTTCTTTTTCCTTATTTCCTTTCCCCTACCCTTCCCCTTTCCCCTACACCTTTAGCCCTTTTCTTCCTATTTCACATTGTCACTTATACCATTAGGATCTTATTTACAATTATAGTTTTTCACACCAGATAAACTATTTGGTATTTACACATGTGACTTATTTATTTCACTTAAGAGTATGACCTCAATATGCATCCATTTTCCTATGAATGACTCTAGTTTCTCATTTTTATGGCTTAGTAGTACTCCACTTTATAGGAAAAACTCATCTTTATCCAGTCTCCAATTAATGGACAAATGGGCTGTTTCCAAGTTTTAGCCATTACAAACTGCACCACTATAAAGATGGGTACACACATATCACTGTGGTATGATTCTTTTAACTCTTTTGGAAAAATACCCAGCAGAGGGATGGCTGGGTCAAAGGATTTTATTTTTAAAAGTCTCATGTTTTATTTATTGTACTTTGCAATATATAATAGTAAAGGCAGGGATGTAATTTTTTTTCCCTACAACATGATAATATTGTCAAAGGAATATCTGAGGAAAGACCATTTTCATTTGCCCAGGTTATTTATATAAGAAGTTACTGTATTTCCCTCAGAAAATAATTATTTTAATAATAATTTACTTTCTTTTGTCTTGATTTTCAGTTTACTAAGAAAACATTTTCACAGTTAATTTTCATGTTTTTGCAGAAGCATATTAATTTTGTGCCAATATGAAAATATTGCTTACTTATTAAAATATTTATACTTATGAGGGTGAAGGGAAGGTGCGGACAAGGGGAAAAATGAGAACCCAAACCTGGCATGTAAAGGTACAAGATCCCAGTAATGAATGTAACTGTACTGTATACCTAGAATGTACCAATAAATTAAATAAAAAATAAAAAAATAAATGACCGCATAAGATTACAAAAAAAAATATATATATACTTACTATGAACAAAATTCAAATCTCAAAATGAATATTAAAAATAAGGAAAAATGTATATATGACATCAATTAAGTTTATTTCAGTCTTCAACACAGAGGCTCTGAGAAATGGTATTGCCAAGGTTTACAAGAGGTCTCTCAAGGGCCAGGGATTTAGCTCAGTGGTTCTGCTGCCTGCCTCACAAGCACAAGGTCCTGAGTTCAATCCCAGGAGGAGAGCTCCTTAGGGATTGTAGCCAAGACAAAGCTTATGCAGAGGTGACCAATCTCAAAGTCTCTCTGTGTCCATATATTTCTGATTAATGTAAGATTATGATTTTAAATTTTTGTTTTTCAGTGTACTGAAACTCACCTTTTCCTAGCAGTCTTTGTTCCTTTTAAATAAAACTAGTTTTATGATTGATCACTTGTTCCTTGTTTAAAATACCACCAAGAAAAAAACAAAAATGGAATGGCTTAAGAAGAGAATGATAACTTGAATATAAATATTTTCAGTTATTGTCTTGATTTTTATTCTAGTAAGAAAAACCTTTTCACAGTTAATTTTCATATTTATAGAAAATGTCATATCATAAGGCATATAAGCTTTCTGAGAACATTAATTTGTGACCAAGCCAGCAATTCAAGTGATAATCAATCATAGTAAAATTAAAATATGTATTTTTTGTATTTCAGGAACTAATATATATTTAGATATGCCTAGAAATAGTTGCAACAGCATTCTGCATTGATCAAAATTATTTTATGAATAAATATATTAAAAATCTAGTACAACCTCTGGCATTTACTTACCTAGTCGAAAAGCCTAGACCAACTTACAATCAACTTAATTCAATATTAGTACCATGTTATATCTAATTATCAAAATTTTCTCCCATTGCTACTGCTTTTTAAATCTCACTCCCTCCCCCAGTGTCACTAATCCCTTGATAGAACAGTCATAGAATATCCCCCCTCAAGGGTTTGATCACTCATCTTCTCAGAAAATCAGTATTAGTTCTCCTATATGTCAGCCAAAATCCACAAATTAAAAATAAATTAATATATTAGCCACAATATATTACAAAGCAGCAGACTGACTCCCAACACAATAAAAACAATGCAAGTAAATAAGCAATTAACATATTCAACTTCTCAATTATGCTGATGAGTTCTAGAGTTTAAAGAATGGAAGGGAAATATCTCCTGTCAATGTCCTTCACATCTCCTTACTTCTTTGTAAATTTATTTTTAATGGTAAAGCTAGATATGAAATTTGATAACTTTCCCTTTAAAACACAAACGTTTCCAGTTCTTTTGCACTTTCTGATTCTTAGCTAGACTTAGATTTCTCATAACAGTGCTAACCAACTAAAACAGCAAGTGCAGACTCCCATCTGCTTGTATTATGCATTTGTATAGTTTGAAAACGTTGGACATGAATATTAATCTTGATTATCTGGGAAGAATTCACAGAAGACATAGATTTTAAACTTGGCCTTGATAACTGACAAGGATTTTCAATATATGAGAAATGTGAAAAAAGAATTTAAGTCTAAGAGAAAGACTTGGATAAAGGCATAGATACACAAAAGTACAGTGAGTGTTGGTGGGATAAGGATTAATCCCAGTTGACTGAAAGGTAAAATGTGAGAAGGTACCTAACAACACGTGAGAAACAAATGAGTTCTTGACAGTAGAGTGTGGTGATTAAAATGTATAGGTTTGGGAACTAAAAGAATGCAAAAAAATAAAAATGATGATATTTATTTTGAAAGATTCATTGGAGAGTATTAATAACGGTTTGATCACAGTAACTGGAAATTGAAGTGAACCAAAAGAACATATTTATTTTAAATTTATATTTGCTTTACTGAGAATAAAATTTGATTTATGACTGGGAAAGTTTATTTCGTACAAGTTTTATAAAATTTAAACAGAATCATTCTCAATATAAAGAAGTTAATTTGTTCCTTTAGGATATATAAGAAAGTAAATATTTTTGTGACACTGAAAGTAGACAGAGGACAAGTAAATGTGAGAATAATGAGAGAGAGAGAAAAATTAAGACTAAAGAAAGCAAAAGAATAAAAGAAATACAAAATCATTTACCCAACTCTAAAAGAATTTATAAACATTGGAACTACAACTACTTAGATTCTGCTACTACAATGAATTATGTTAGCACCATTTATAATAAAAATATAATCAATAATTCTTAACTATTTCTTGACAGCAAGTTGAACATAATACTTAAAATTAGGATTCTCCAGACAAATCCAAATTGTATTTCCAAGGTCATGTTGTAGGTAAAAGCACTTATACTGAAAGCATTTTTATCTTTAAGTGACTAATCACAATTGAGGTGGTTTCAAATTAACAGAAAATAGTACTGCAAAGTGGAATATTTTGATAATCATAATAATTCCTACACAGATGAAAATTAGTTATATTTAGAGATTTGTACAGAAGAGAATGTATCTTGAAGAGCTAAAATAATTTTTGGAATGGCATCAAAGCATGAAGAAAAGTCAATATATAGAATTTCTAACAATATATGATCCCAGAGATATTTGGGGAGAAAAGATACTTCGTGCTTCACAATGATTTCCTAAATATATCTACTCCACTCCGGATTGCCGAAAAGAATAAAATCACGTTACTTAAGTGTCAAGAGTACCTCAGTTGTGGATCTATTCATATCAGAAGTTTTCCTTGTTCTTTGAAACAGGAAATGAAATCGACTTCAAGATGCATTCTTGGTGCCTTTTATTGAACTTCTCCCTGTACCTCACCTCAATATTCTCAGTCTTTTTCTGAACAGATTCTTCTGAAGTTAGTGAGACCTTTGAAAGGTTTTGAAAAGAGCAAGATAAAATTTCTAAGTGAACGCTATGAAATATTGAGCTCAAATCTTAAATTGAATCTTATTCTGTATCTTAGATAATGGGAGGTAGCTAAGGAGATAGGTGATCATAATTCTGGAAATGTCACATCATATGAGATGGACTATATCTTTCATAATCTCTAACATTTAAATGGAAATCTTCGCCAACTTGTAGTTACTATAACCTGTTTTGAGAATATGTGCCTCATTACTCAAGCAAGATTGTCATTCTATTCGAATTGTATCTAACTATGTATTCAACAATATATTATCTCAATAACCACCTCTAATGTTATCAACTGCAAGCTCTACATCCTATGAGAAGTTTTAATTTATAAATTACACTCAACACATATTTTCACTTTAAGGTGAGGACCACAATTACAAGTAATTACAGCAATTTGAACGGAAAAAAAGTGAAAATATCATTTGTTGGATCTATTTGCCTACACTATTATTAAAAATGATGAAAAATGGCTGATTATCTAAGCACAGGGAATTGGTATGCTTTTACCTCTTCCTCCAGAGAAGGTAATGAATTCTTGAGCATAACAGACCAACAACTTTAGGTGGTGTTTTATTCTGACACATTTACCTCAAGTAAATATGTAAAATGAAAGTAAAAGCAGCAAGTAACACAGATGAAGCAGTATCAAAACACATAAAGCAAGCAGAATTCATAGCAGGGGGTAGTGGGACAGAGAATTGAAAGTGATAAGAGATAAAAGGAAATGCACGAAAACATTAATGATGGCTTACCTTTTTCCTTAAATATGGATGGCAAACTCAGGAGACAATGTGATATATATTTGAGCAGTAATACTTACAATGTACAGTAGAAAGGATCTATCCTGTTTTTCTTATGCATACTTCTTATTATAGGAATATCATCCAAAGGCATTAGTACCTAATGAGAGCTACATAAATTTTAAGTACTCTAAGTGCTTTCTATCCATTATTTTATTTTATCTCATAGCAATTTTAGATGTAAATACCAGAGAGCTCTTCCTATACAATAAATAGAAGAACAAAATTCTGAGGTTCAACGTTATGCTTCTGTTACGTGGAAAATTGATGAGTTAGTTAGGTAAAATACTTTTCAAATTATATTATCAAAATCAGAAAAATATAGCTAAGTACTTTAATGTTTTTTATAACTTTCTTTCCATCAAATGCAATTTTATAAAATAAAATATAACTGAAAGCTACATTAAGAACATGCAAGACTACTTACGGACATTAAGTTTTTCAACAAATTATCTAATTTAGTTAAGAAACTATAATGGGTGTCTTATACATAGAAATCACTGTGAAAGACTGAGTTATAAAGAATAAAGGTCTAGTTCTCTATTGAGGGATCAAACAATAGTAAAACATTTGTTTTTTAATAAAATATCTGGAAAATAAAGGGACAAATGATATGCCTAGGAAATAAGATGAATTAATAAACTAATAGATTAATAGTAACCAAGAAAATGGAAACACAAAGCTACACTCAAGGGTATTAAAGTTATTAAGCTTGCAGTAACTGAATGTGAGAAGGAATTCTGGGGAGGAGATAGAACATAGACATCAGAAACTTCACCACTTCAGTGCCCATTGTCACCTGGGGTAAAAGAAAAAAGACTCAGGGGAGTATAGTGCAGAAGACATGGGTTATCAGTATCGAGCTATATGTAAGATTTCAACTGAGATAAATGTCCAGTGAGAGTTAATATTATTGAAGTAGCGGTTAGGGAAAAAATATAATGGGAAAGTTTCATAGTAATGTAGTATACTTGGAAAACGCATTATTCAATGAAATTTAATACCATGGTATTTGATAGAGAACACAGAATATAGTGCGGCTTAAGAATTTGGGAAAAAAAAGAATTTGGTACAACCTAAATTGACTAGAGAAATGTGATACAACTATTATGTATTATCTTTGATTGTTTTAGAAAGATACATTTAGGCTGAGGCAGGAGGATCACTGTGAGTCTGAGGCCAGCCTAGGCTAAAAAGTCAGTTTAAGGCCAGCTTGGACTGCATAGCAAAACCCTATCTCAAAAAGTCAAATAAATAAATACATAAATATGAATTTAGACTGGATATTGGAGGATTTTAATATGAAACTATAGAATATAATTTTTCTTTTTTTCTGGACTGTCATAGCTAGGACTTTGAGGAAGAAAATAAAAGCATTAAATGTACATTTTTAAACTGCTCACCATTAAATAATGAGACCCAATGTAACCAAAATATCATTTAAAGTGGAGAAAAGAAACAAATGAGAATCCAAAGATCACACAAGGACTCACCAAACCCTCCTAGTTTAAAGGTGGGCATATGGGGCCATTGCCCCAGAGAGATGGGTAACCTTTAAAAGCTAGAAGAAGAAGAAAAAAAAATATAGCTAATTTTCTTCCAGAAACTCCAGAAGTAATCCAGCACTACTGATACTGTGGTTTTAGTGCAGTTTCACCCGTTTGTCTTCCTGTTTCTAGAACTATAAGATAATTAAATGTGTGTTACTTTAAGTTGATCAATTTCATGTAACTTGTTAGAAAAGCAAAAGGAAATTAATACCAATCTCTACACTAAAACCTTCACTATATGATTAAGCATCATGCATCATGAAATAATTTGTTGCAAGGAGAGTGAAATACAGGTGCAAAATCCTGAGCTGAGAATATATTAACTGTTATTATTGTTGTTAACATTATTAGAATTAAAAAGAGGAAAATCTATGTCAAAATAAGGTCAGAACGTTAAAAGTCAAATATAAAACAAAAGAGTAAGGAGCAATTCTTGCAGAGACCTTGTAATTAAGGTCAGGCTAATTTCAACCTCAGTCTTCATCACAATCTCAATGCAAAAGAATTTAGAAGCTATAACCTGGGAAATGACAGAAGAATTGATATTGTCAATGAAACTTAGGTGTTTATATGTGACAGTTGCTAATGTAGGCTTATCACAGAAGTCCTTACAATCTACTGAGGTAGATTTAGGTACTCATTTCACTGTAGAGATGAGCAAACTAGGGCACCAATGAGTTAGATTTCTTGCCCAATGCTTTACTAATGTGCAGTAAGTTCAGAACTGAGCCAGTGCTTAACTAGGCTACAGATGCTGTCCTCTTCATTGTAATTCTGTGACATAATGTCATTGGATTTAAAAAAGAACAAGGCATTGCCAACTCTGGAAAATATCATTTCAAAGCAGTAGTGCTGATAAGTTGTAACTGTATACAGAAGATATGAAAATAGAATATAAACTGTTTCATTGAATTTGATCCCTGGTACAAAAAAAGAAAAAGAAAAAGCAAAATAGTCACAAGCTCTACATCTGGTGACAAACATGACCATTGCCCTCTTCCCCACACAAACGTAAATGCAGCCATCTTCCCCAAAACGGTAGAACAAATTAAATCGGTAAACTGAACTACCACTATGTCGATTAATTTCTTCACTTCATACTTGATTGAAGATGATTATGCTTTATATTTTCCCTTAAAGTTGACAAAACTAATAATATTTAAATATAGTCGGTTTTTTCATAGTATTATGAGATCTTTGTATTACTTCGAAAGGATTTCTTGGAGAAATCTGCAGAAAAAGTAGATTTTGTTAAAAAAAACTTGATGTTTTGGTCATGTTACAGGCAAGAAAAAAAATAAAGCTTACAATTCATGGACTGTTTTCCCTGAAATTAATGAAAAGGCTTTTTAAATGGTTTAACTATTGAGTCATATGTGTGTGTGTATGAATGTTGTATGAATGTGTACCAGAATAATATGAAAAAGTTATATAAGATTCAAACACTCTTAAAATTAAAGATATTTCACACGATAGAAGAGATTCATATAACAAAACAAAATGCTAGAGAATACGGTATCTCAAATAAATTCAGTAGCTTATTCTGGAAACTTTCCTCACACCTTAGACCTCAGGGACAAGTTCAAGATAAGGAGAAAGGGAAATAGATAATGAAAGTGTTGATAGGTTTAGGTCCCTGAAGGGATCTGTTAACAATATATATATATATATAGTCCAAAGTAGGACATATGAATCTCCTAGTGCCTATCTTGCACGGTAACAAAATAAAAGTCTCTACCGTGTGTTTAGGTAGATAGGCCTTGATGTATTTCTCACAATTTCTCATGCATCTTAGGAAGCAGATATGACTAAGTGGGGTAACCCGAAGAAGTGTGCCTGAGGAAAGAGAACATCACAGACGATCTTCTATCATTTAAGAATGTAGTGGTGAAGATATCTCAATGGATACCACAATGCCAACTTGAGGAGACCATGCTCTTGAGGATCAGAGATGCTAATTTCATCATCTGCCACAGGAGTCATGATGATTTCCCAACCCATTTGAATGAAAGGAATTCTGAATTGATAGAGTTTACATTTCTGATATTCACTCCAAAAAAATCTTAGCTAAAAATTAAACTTTCTCCTTAGGGTATTGAAATTGTTGGCTATGTGGTAATCATGATAACCAAAATGTCCTTTGCATTATATCAAGTAGTAATGAATTGTTTCATATTAGTCAACTCAGTTTGATTAAAATCTTTAAGTGGTAGGTAATGCAATTCATATAACTTTATAAAGATAAGAAGAAAAAAATAAATTCCCTAAATCATACCTGATGGACCCGTGGTATTAATGAGGTTTTATTAGTTCAAAATATTGACACATTAATGTTTGCTTTTTAATATGTAAATTACACATAGAAGGGCCCTGCTAGCACATTCCCATCCCAGAGCTTAGGAGGCTGAGGCAGAAGATCACTCTAAATTCAAAGCCAGCCTGAGAGGCATAGTGGGACCCTGTCTCAAAATAACCAGTGGAATTTTATAGATATTTGACAGGCTGCCATATAATAATGACAGCTCTATTATATGCTTGGTTTAGACATTAAAAATTTAATGAAGAGCAATGGCGAGGAAAAAAGTTGTTTTCCAGAACAACTTCATCTCTTAAATTGTTGAAGTGTTTACTGCTATCATTTTTCTAGTTGGCATAACTGGGTAAACATTTTAGAAAGTTTACTAGGTCAATTTTTCTCCAAAGATTTCAAAACCATGGGCTGTTAACATGACTTCCCTTTCAAATACAAATTATAAATTTAGTGCTCAAATGTAAGAAATGGAGAAGTTCATTAAGAGCTAAAATATTTACAATAGAAAAAAAGAGCGATTTCAATTTCTCTCCTGGGGATAGAAATGTGTTATAGTAAATTTTATAAATTTACCTAACCGGGTAAACAAAGTAATAACAAACAGGTTAGTATTTAGCACATAAAGTAGCACATATTTTAGAGGCGTCCTTAAAAGAATACAAGAAGTTTATAGGAGAATATTTTTTCTCTGCATTAAGCTTAGTTATTAAGCAGTTCTGAGTGGCTGAATGTTATATCTTATGTCACTGAGATGACACAAGAAGGCAAGAAAAATATGACAGGTGTGACAGAATTGAGAGAAAGCTGCATAATTACTGCAAATGAAAAGCCTTCAGTTACACACTAAGATGTTGTAAGAGAAAATCCTCTTGCAGGTGCACAGCTTGAATGCAGAAGAGTGCTAAGTGATAAATGCTTTGGTTATTGAAAAGAATCTACAGTTATGCAACCTTAATTCATCCAACAGTCAATAAATTCTAGTTGAAGGAAGCCAAATATACTGTTGGACAAGCATGTTTCCGGCATTCAAATAGTGAAAAGATGAAAATAAAGTGTTTGTAGATGGGGAGGGGAGGAGGGGGTGAAGGGAGGGCAGGGGTAAGGGGAAAAAATGAGAATCAAGACTTGTCATGTAGAGGTACAAGATCCCAACAACGAATGTAACTGTACTGTATCCATAAAATGTACCAATAAACTCAATTAAAGCTGAAAAAAAAATATATACAGAACTCAAAACAACAACAAAAAAAAACAAAAAACAAAAAACAAACAAAAAAATAGTGACTCTCGACAATAAATCAATACAAATGGCTGTTTATGACTATTGACAGGTTAAAAGCAACTGAAATTGTTTCCAAAGGATTTCACAATATAAAAAGTAGAAAGACATTAAATATTTTGAAGAAATTGTTAAGCATCTGAAATTGAAATTGTTAGTCAAACCCTGTTCTTCCTCGTAATACAAACTATTAATTTGCTTTATCAAGTAGCAAGGAAGAAATGTAATTTTCTAAGACCTGCTGTTACACAATGTATGTGATGTCTCAAAACTGAAAAACAGAAAATGAAAAAGTGAACATTTAAGAAGGAAATAAAAGAAGAATCGTGTGAAAGGCAATTGATAGTTTCCAAAATCCTGCTGTGTCCTAACTTGGAACAGTGAGATCCCTTAGCCAGAGATTTAGCTCAGTAGCACTGTGCCTGTCTGTCAAGAGCAAGGTCCTAAGTTTGATCCCAAGTATAATACATGTGAGTATTTCAGAGCCGGCAACATCCCCAGAAGCCATTTCATAGAGACAATGATGGCCAAAAAATTCTTTATTGATAGGAATATAAACAAGAAGATTGTTAAAAAAAAAAACTCAGCTTTGATAAAATACTGACACTGAGAACACTTCATTCCTTTCCATGTTATGATCATACATATTGTTCTGGAAGCATTTGCTAAGATTTGATGCTTCTCACTGTATTTATCTTTGGGCTGTGGAAAATTGTTGAGATAGTTTTGTTATTAATCCTTAATATTGCTAATTTATTAAATTTTAGTTACAGATATATATCTGTAAAGTATTTATAATATTTTATGTATTATGGATCAAATGTTTATATATGTGTAGAAATATTTTGTCAGCACAAGAGAATGATCACCTTGATATTTGTGTCCAAATTTCAATGAAATTAATCACCTGTAACTAAATGGTGCTGGATGATATTAAGAAAAGAAAAGGCCAAAGCCAGGCATGGTGATGCATGCCTGTAATCCCAGCACTTGGGAAGCTGAGGCAGGAGGATCGCTGTGAGTTTGAGACCAGCCTGGGCTACAGAGTGAGCTCCAGGTCAGTCTCAACTACATAGTGAGACACTATCTCAAAATTCAAAAAAAAAAAAAAAAAAAAAAAAAAAGGAACAGAACAGAACGGAACAAAAAGAGCAATTATCGATTAATTTAACAAATTGCAGTATCTTCTGAATATCAAGTTTCTGTAAAACAGAGTCATCAACATGAAATTCAATAAACAAACACCTGAAAATAGGTGTTTTAGTTAATAAATTAAAGTTTTAATAAAATTTAAGATAAAATATTAAAAGTTATATAAAAGACATTTCATCATTATAAATAAAAGAAAATAATAAGTAATACTAAAGTTTGAGGAACTGATCATCACTAGGAAACTTATATCAAACTTTGAAGAGGAAAAGTGAACTTTAAATTTTATCTAGCAAAAGGGTAGACTCATTTCTTCAGATAACAAAATTTTTGATTTGTATTATAATTTGTTTCAAAAATAATAATTTAATGTTATTTGTTGTTTTAAGAAGAAATTGGTTCACCAAAGTAAAATGATAGTAAGTAAGGAGTCAATTGTTCTAAGTTTCAGACTGGAATATTTCTGCTCATACACTGATAACCTGACTAACATGAAGTTAAAGCCACAATCTAAAAAAACGAGATATAAAAAGTGACAGAGTGTTAAGAAACTTATAGCAAATTTAAAGGCAGACAAAGCAGTCAGATGTAATTAGTGAAATTTCATACTGAAAGCTTTAATGTTAAGAGTTCTATATCCAAGTATATGAAAACTTATAAATCAAAATTATAAAGGCATGATCGATGTCTAAGTAAACGGCATTCACCAGGAGGCTTCCATCTGGCCTGGACCACCCAAGAAAGTCACCATGAGTTACTTGGTAATGCTCAAGAATTAGGAATATACTTATTCTGAAGCCATGAAATAAAGTAACCATGTAATTAACAGATGAAAAAGTATAGCTGTTACATTGATCGGACAATTTGCTCTTTTTCCTGTCCTCATCTTTAAATTTTTAATTATTTCTGCCTGTACATAAATTTATTTATTTATTTATTTATTTATTTATTTATTTATTTATTTATTTATTTATTTTGGTATCGGGGATTGAACTCGGGTCCTTGCACGTGCAAGGCAGGCCACCGAACCTCTGTGCTAAATCCCCTGCCCTTGTACATAAAAATTTTATATATGATTCCTCATTCCCATATGCTCAGGGATATCTAATTTGAACTTCTTATTTTGATCTTAAAACAGACAAGTTTTTAAAACAAAAACTAATCTATCTTTAAAAATTCAACCCTGTGTGAAGTGCCTGAAAATCAGAAACTCATTAAAAGTGACAAAAGTTCTCTTGATTGAATGATGTATATTAACATGTTGTCTTGCTTGTACATTGAAAGCATCTTACTATTAAAACACTTATATCAAGATTTTACAAATTCGTTAGTGTGGCTAGAACCGTTACTTATTGAAGACTTTTCATTATGCTTCTAATAGCCTGATTCACATTCAGGGAATTGTTGAAGTTGGTTAAATGCTTTCAAACAATTATTTTCTCTCCATTCTAAGCACGTACGTGGACTCTTCTGCATTCGTAAATTAACATGTAACTAATTTCTCCCATCAACTGTGAAATACAGTGATGGACACTTTAAGAACTGTCCTCTGAAAATCCACCATCAAGACTCCTGCATGATCCTTTCGTCTTCCAGCTATCAATAATAAATTAACTCCCAGGGCAAATGTGAAAGTGTGAGGACCAAGTTTCCAGGTCACGATGGGCTCCAAACCCCTTACCCAGAAGAGAGTAAATGCAAAAGTTTCTTTCAGAAAAATCCCATTCTATGTGGCAGTTTCTCTGTGCTTTGACAATTGCAGTTCCTCTTTTCAGGCATCTCCACCCTGCTTCTGTTCCTCTTTTTAAGACAAGCTTCTTTTTATGTAATTCAATGAATATAGGAATTAGTTATAGCTGATGTAGGAATTAATTTAGTTAAAGTTGATAGATAAATTAATCATAGTCAATAGAAAAGCTTCTTTTTGTGTGATCTAATCAATATAGGAATATAGTGGATATGGATAGTTTCATATCTTAGTAAAAGTCAGAAAAGAGGAATTAATTGTCTACTGAAAAGAGGAATTAATTCTCTAAAGGCCTTAGGTAACTTTCCAATAGGTACCGTCCCAGCACTCCATAATAAATTTGCAAAAGTAAGCATTAGGTCATGTTCCAGTGTGCCCTCCCAATGCCCCTTGATGATAAGGGAAAGCTAAAAATAGTAACAGAAAAATCCTATATAAACTTGGTTCAAAGTTGGATCTGGGCTCTCAGTCTGAAGCCGCTGTGACGGTGACACCTGAGAGTCCAGGCTCGAGCTTGCAATAAACTCCTCTTGCATTTGCATCGGACCTGACTCCTTGGTGGTCTTTGGGGACTTCGAGACTTGGGCACAACAGAAGCCACATATTGAGGATAGTAGATTACCAACACAGTTCTTTATTCAAGTAAAAATAATGCTTACTTATATATAAATCATTAATTGGGAGATCTTTTGTTTGCTTCAGTGAGCCTACAATGCCTAATAAACAATGCTTAGTAGTATCACTAAGATACTTTCATTTTGTAGACATATTAGCAGAAATTCAACGATGTTTAGGAAAATACACCTGATGTCATACATCTTTCATTTTTCCTTATTTACTTGTGATTATTAAAGCTACTATCTATTCTTTTAGGATATTTACACACTTTATATAAGGAAGAAACATAAAAGTGTGTGTGAATTTCCTACAAAAATTGGCACATACAATATCATCTTTTTCTCATCGATGATTTTTTGGAGCGGATGGTTAGGAATAAGAATGCACAAATACAAAGGAGCAAATGGTATCAAACAAACGGTCCATTTTCCAGGAAACTCAGGGTCTTTGCCAGAGAACTTGTATTTGGCTAAACCAACATTTTATATGTTAAGCAAAACTACTCTCATCTTATATTATCTACCATATCTGTCCATCTTGAAGGTCTCCCTAGTATGCACCAGAACTGGGTTTCAATCTGCTCTCTCTTCTGCCTGTGTGCTGTCCTCCTTGGAGTAGCCAAGTTCAAAGGTGTGGCATGCCTGAGCAGACATGTCTTCTGGCCGAGTTCTATCAGAAGGACAGTTCTGAAACAAAACATTCTGTTTTGCTTTACCCATTTACATCTTTCAGATTTCAGTCAGGAAATCCTCGACTGATTGGAAATGTAGTACTGTTTATACCTACGTCAAAGGCAAGCCATGTTTTCACTGAGATATAATTATGCCAGTGTGATTTCTCTAAGGGCAATTCCTAAACTCATAACAAACGAACAAACCAAAATATTTTTTTAAAAATTCAAACAATCCTTTTCTGAATAAAAGAATAAGGGAAACAATAAATGTTTGTTTCTCAATTTAGCATGACTCTTAAGACCGTTATCAATCTAAGCATGTTTTGGTGTTGTGGGATTCTCCAGTAATTTCATCTACTTTTTGTTTCTATACATCCATGTACTTAAATACTCACTTGCAAAACATTAATTTCACATCTTTTTTGCACATAGAATGATGCAAAAATTTGAATACAAAGGTGAGAATTCTGTTCCTATCCTTAAAAACAACTTTTAAATATATTGATTTGTATTGGTAACACTTATTATCAACAATTGTATTTTTTGGTTTTTTGGGGGGATGGGGGTTAAGACAGGTTCTCACTATGTAGTTGAGACTGACCTGGAACTCACTATGTAGCCCAGGCTGGTCTCGAACTCACAGCGATCCTCTTGCCTCAGCCTCCCTAGTGCTGGGAGTAGAGGCGTGTGCCATCATGCCCGGCTATTATCAACAATTATGCTTAATGTGTGCCCAATTCCATGCTACTTATTTGAACAAACTACCTCAAGTTTTGCAAATTGCTAAAATAGATTGTCCCTATAGTTTATAGATGAGAAAATCCAAGTACAAATTTTAAATATTATATCCTTTTACAGAGCTATTGATTGATGAATCTGTGATTTAAGTACAAATTATCAACACATGTACAACATAGATACAGATCACAATTTTACCAATCATTGCTTAATGAGACATTTGATGAAAGTGGCAAATTCTTAATCTTTTAACATGTGAAGTGGATAAAGAAAGCAAAATAAATATGAAATCAACAGGAACCAGAAAACTGCAGCATGTGCACACATTTTAATAGATATATCTGAGCCACAAACGCATAACTAATGACATCCCTGGATTCCACAAGAAGCATGGCGGTATAAGAACAATTTAAGTTCATATCTTTGAATTTATTTTCCAGTGTAGGAATTAACATAATTACATTCATAACAATTGATCATAAATGTTTATTTCAGCATTTCCTGGGGAAAAAATGGACTGAATTCCTTACAACAGAGACCAGTTCATATTGTGTAATCTGCCTGAAACCCGTCCTGCTTTCCTCTGACTACATGACTGTGTTATATTTAATTTGTCGTTGAGTCTCAGAAAGTGAGAAGTTAAGTGCTCCAGTCTTTTAGAATTCAATGATACTTTGTACATTAATGTCAGTGGTTTAATTGTTATTTTCATCCTTTAAATGAAATCATTATTTCAATTGACAGTTAAAATTCCTTCCAGCTCCAAGTCTTTAGTTCCATAATTATTTTTTCTTCTTTGAATTATGAAACTATTGTAACTACAGTAGTATATAAAGGTATAACTGTTGTATTGAGCAACACACTACAGTTGTAACCATAGCTACTTAGAAGACCCAACTATGCTTTTCTAAGATCCTTTTAATATTGTGGCAGGGTGCCAAGCATTGCTTTCACATTTCCTTTCTTTAACAAAAGGAGTTGAAGTGATTATCTGTTTTTATAATTCTAAACTGTGGTATAGATTAAATAATGTGTAGATGATGGAAGAAAGCCACATAGACTTGCATTAACAGGAAGTAAATTAAAATATCACAAGGAAACTCCAAAGAGCAAGCTGCTTAATTGATACAGAACTGTCCCTCCTCTCAACATGTAAATCTTATCAAGGCCCACACACATCTAATAAGATTGGTAACTCAGAAAAATCAACACTGTGTATGCTATTTACATGGGCAACTTAGTTTGTAAGAGGGACAGATTGCTAAAGATTTGAGTATAAATTAACTCTTGTGTACAGAAATTAGCAAGTAGCAATTAATACAAATTGGATTTTTCTCTTCTATCTATAGTTCATTTATAAAGTGAATAATAATTAATACTCTACTGAGAAATTGAGTAATAATTCACATAATATCTTCTCTATCTCATTTTTGTCCTTTATATCTATCTTCCAATTTAAATGACTTAACCTAGCAAACCCAACAAGAGTACAATGAATATTTGATGAATTTACTACAGAATTTTGTAAATGCCAATAAAAAGGAAATTTTGCACACAATGCATGATATTCATAACACTAGGCATCTAGGGAGCAGACAGTTCTGAGGCAAAGTACATACACAGTAGATTACTAGAAAATCAAAGGAAACCAACATTCTCACTGTGTGCTCTACCCCTACCACAGAAAAATGAATCACAACCAACTAAATAATATATTCTTGTTTTTAATAACTTGTCAAACTATTACCCTTGGTTGTCTTCTGTTGAGTTTGGATTTACCCATAGACTTGAACACTATTTAGGGCCATGGATAGATTTCCTTTTGATTTTGTGTGCATCTCATTGATAAATATTATATTGGGCCAGGGATTTAGCTCAGAGGTTCGGTGGCCAGCCTTGCAAGCGCAAGGACCTGAGTTCAATCCCTGGTACCAAAAGAAATAAAATAATAAATAAAAAATAAATACCATATCTGCCACCTCTAATGATAATTCCACATGAAAGTGTAGTTTCTGTCACATATGGAATAGTCTTTGGCCTAGTTTTACACTGCATTCCTTAAACTCTGTCGATAGCTTGAAGTAGATGTGCTATCTTTAATTTAAACGATACACCAATAAGCCAAGAATTTAAAGATTACAAACTACTGAGAAAGATAACCAAATGTCTAAGGGAAAAAGTTATCAAAAGATGTCTGACTAGAGCCAGCCACCACCTACCTGCTTCTCCACAAAGGAGAACCGCAGCAGCAGATGTCATGTTACATTTGGAGGTGAGTGACACTGACAGAACTAGGAGTCAAGAGGAGAAAAATGGAAGCCATGTAGATTCAGAGACTAGAGAACAATCCCGGATCCACAAAGGCAGAGAGGTGTGACCCATCTTCAGGGTAAAGGGTGGAAGACAGAATAACAGAAAACTTACTAATGTGAATACTGTAAATCCCAGCACTGAAAAGTTTCTCAACCCTGCTAGGCTAGCAGAATAACTGGATAAGTAAACAGAAATCTACACAGCAGCCTTTGTTTTGGCAAAAAATATCACAAACCATCTCACAGTGGAGCCCTTAGTATGTTGTAACCAAGAGACATCTTGAGAAGGAATCTATCATCTGAATTTGAATGATTCTGGGAGTCAGAAACCCCTATGTAGTCTGATCTCTGGCAATCCCAAGACACCACAAGACAATGAGTCAGAGGGTAGTTGTCACACAAAACAAATATGGTTCAGTAAAGTGAATCTTATTTAAATCCCGAGTCACCCTGCACAACAGAATGTGGGTGTCGCAACCTGGAGGGGAATAGAGAGCCCTGCTCTCAGGAAAAGGGTGGGCACAGGCAGGGGCACACCCCCAAGACCAAGACCAGGGTTTGTCTCACTCGGAAGCGCACTCATTTCAGGACTGAAGGCGGCCATCCCCCACCCCTTCTTCCACCTCACAGTCTGATCAGAGCACAAGCACTTCAGCCTTCTCTCCGCTAGGAGTGCAGCCAGTTCTACAGACCCTTTCGAGAGCAGAGCCAGTAATCAACAGTGCCTGGGGAAACTCCCATCACCCAGTCGGGGTACAGCTCTGTAAGAGCAGGAAACAGCATGCATCACACCTTCTTCTCCACACTTCCTCTGTGAGTCATAAATGAGTAAACTCCTAGAGTTATCCCACTTCTTCTTGTCCCACAGACAGTGGATCTCTTCAACGCCAGTACAGTAAGAACTACACAAACTCCTTAACCTCAGGCAAAGTGGCTAAAGGGAAATTACAGTTACCCTAGGGTGTCAACCTGAATAAAAGCTCAATCTCGCATAACAAACAGATATATCAAAACACATCTTCAGGAAAGAGCCAATTACTAAGAAGATTATTACATATAACAACTATAGAACTCACCAGTTCATCCAATATGAAATCCACAATATAAACTTAAATTAGAAAGGTATAAATTAGAAATACATGTAAGATATAAATTAAAAATTCAACAAATAGGTAGAAATTTTCAGAAAAAAAAATAGCCTAATAGAAATCTTGAAAGCTAAGAGCTTAATTAGTCATGTACAAATTATTTTAAAGTCTCAAGAGTAAACTACAATATGCAGAAGCATGGATATTAGAGTTTTAAGGCAGCCTCTGAAATACGACATCCACAAGAAGAAAAAGATACAGAATGGATATAAAACAAGAATACATCAAAAGAACATTCAAGATCTTTTGGATACCACTAAATGATCAAATATCCAGATCATTCCCTTATCCACTGGTGAGGAAATAAAGGTTAAAGGCATGCAAAAATGTATTAAAAGTAATAGTATAAATGTTCCTTGTCTGAGGAAAGACATGGACATCCTATAAAGAAGGCGTATTGTCACAGTTTGCATCTAGACGTGCCCCAAACCCTCATGCGGTCATAGGTGGGGCTTTTTGAAAGTCCCTGGCTCTAGAGTGTATGCTGTTGAGATTAAGTTTGCTGTGCTGGGATTAAAGTCTTTCTAAATAGGGAAGGGTGAAGGGAGCTTAGGGAGGGTGGTGGAATGGGAAAAAATAAGAAGCAAGATAGAACATGGAAAGGAGCTCTTAAAATCCCAATGATAAATGCCACTGTATTGTTTGCTTTAAATGTACCAAAAAGATTAATGGGGGAAAAAAAGAGTGTGGGGGTTACTAAATTAGTCCACAGATTTGTTTGGGTAGGTTTAGGGTACTGCACCCTAAGGGCCAGGGATTTGGCTCAATGGTTCCGCCTTCTGAGTCCTAAGCACAAGGACCCGAGTTTGATCCCAGGTACCAGAGAGGAAAAAAAAAGCACCCACCCTGGGTGTGAGTGCTACCCTCCCAAGGACAGGCAGCCTGTAAGATCCAAGGGACAGAAAGCCATGCTGCCTTGTTCCTGCCACCCTGCTTTGAAGCCAGCCAGCTCTGAACTGAAACCTCTACAAATCGTGAGCCAAATAAACTTTCTTTGCTTCATCTTTGGACATCAAGTATTTTGTCTCAGCAGCAGGAGAAAAGTAACTGAAACACTTATGAAAAACACAAATAAACGTGACAAGAAAAGATCTTCACCAAAATCTACGATAGGAAAACTGGCAAATTTTTTAGAGAAAAGAAGAAGCAAACACCTTTAACATCTGCAAAAAAATACTGACTTTAAAGTAGAAGAGGGATTACTAGGGTCTGGAAGGGGCTCCTGGGTGAACCAAATCAGCCATTAGAATGAATGGGTGTGATCGGGCCCACCAGGTGCGCGCACCGAGCTGTCACAGAGAATACCACTCAGACGGAGAAGGAGCCCGTGTCAGTAAAAGATACAGCCATAACGTCGACGTTTTAGCAGTTTCATGAGACAAGGAAGTCGCCTTCAGTCAATCCCAATCGCATACTGCATTCAGAGTGATTTTTCTTCTTTTGTCTGGTATCGTAGGCTCATTGGGAACAGACTGCATAACTCTGAAGTTAAAGTTTTGTTTAAATTGCAAAAGGGTTAAGGATTTTTAGTGAAAGTAAAGGATGTATCTCTTGACTATTGAGAGAAATGCAAATTTTGTATTTATATGGAAACAAATATTAAGTATGTGGAAAGATGAAATAGTTCATCTTTTTAACTTCCAATATTTAGAAGGGACAATAATATATTTAAAATAAGACTGCTCCTACTTAGAATACATATATATATATATATACATATATATATGTATATATATATTTAACAAACACTTGTTTTATATATATATATATTTAACAAATATTTTTAGTATAAGTATATATGGAGAAAAAGTGCTCACTAAAACGTGACAATTAATTGAAATTAAGTGAACAAATTTTAGACATATACAATACTTAGTTTTACTCTGTTTTCAGCACATTTGCAATAGCCTTATATCTTTCTTGTCCACCTGTACCATCTTATAGATATTATCTGAGAAGTCATTATATTGAAATGTGCACAGTTCATCAATTTTTAATGTAACTAATTTAATTTTGGTCTTAGAAACTGGTTAGTGAGGAGCTAAAACTTGAAAGAGCTGCGTTGTATGGTGTCTGCAGTTTACAAAAGACAAAAAACACAGTTAGCAATATATTTTTGTCTATTAAAGCAAGCTGTTCTTATTAAAAGTTTCACGGTATAATAGTGTGAGCAAGTGTGCGTTAGGAGACTTGGTTTTAGTCCCACAATTTTTTATTTTATTCTATGAAGAAGATGATAACTGACCCTGAGTGGGGAAAAAAATGAAGAATGTTTTCAGCTTTCAGAGAAAAACCAGGCAGAATGCCTATAACCGTAAAAGAATGCTTACCAACAAAGCAATTTACCTCACTCTCTTTAGGACAGTGGCCTCTCAGAAGTCTCACCGTACAGTTAATCTGCTTTATGTCTGTTTGCCTCAAAGCTTCACAGGACACTGAAATAGCAGCTGCCCTGCAGATATTCCTAGTGCTTCATTCAAAGTGAGACTGTCTGTGGAAATGGATTGTAACCTGGCAATGAAAAACAAAAATTAAATACATTTTTTCCTATGTTGACTAGTACAAACCCTGATAGCAATGACTCTCCTAAGTTTTTCAATAATATCTGCATAAGTTGCAAGATAATTACATTTAAAGACTTTGTGATAGCACCCTTTAGGAAAATAAGAAGGTGGTTTGGAAATAATTTCTTAAATGTACAAGAAGGCCAGGTAAACAAATGGGTAATGTTAAAACCATAAAGAAAAATCTGTTAAGAAAGGCTCCTGTGTTTTTCCTAATATAGATATCAGTGCGGAAATAGTTTCTGTGTGCTGACTTTACTTGGACTTACATATTCATATTGATTTTGACTTACTTCCACCTGTCAACCTCCTCGAATGTTTTTGAAAAAAATACAAAATTTAATTAGATAATTTACTAGGAAATTTTTTCTAAAGCAACTTAGAGTCACAGTTTGAGTTCTTCATTTCCCACTTTGTAAATCGTTTTTCTAACTAAAACAAGGCACACTGTACATCAACACTTCTTTAGGAATTAGAATTTATGATAACAAAATGTATTAATTTATCATTCTCCGAAAAGACATTTATTTTCAGAATAGAATTCTACGTCACACTGTCCAATATATGTGCCTTATGACAGATATCTGAGAAAAAATTTGACTAACAAGAATTGCTGAATACTGCAGAGTATAAAAAAGAGTGAAAATGTTATGTTTTTATAACTATATTTAGAAATAGTTAATAGCCTTTTTATATAATGATTCTGTATGACATGGAAAAAATTAAAAGTAAACAAAATCCTTAGATGTGAAAATTGCAATCCAATCTATTATGGGAATCTTGACTGACCTATGAGACATGGCTGCTAATATCAAGAGCCTACAGACCTTATTGAGTTTAAAAGTAGCCATGATTAGCAAACAGAGGGTACTTTTCAAACATTTGTCAAACTGTAAGAGCTTCAGAATCTTTGTCATGCTCCCTACTCAAGAGCTGAGATTTTCTGTTATCAAGCTTCCCAGTACTGGGCCTTAGTGCAAAGGCTTTGAAGATACTATTTTTGGTCTAGATTCACATACATTGCAGCTTCCTTTTGATTGGGTCATCTACCTAAGAATTTAATACAGGTTCCTAGAACACAAAAGGAGATACTCTGACAGTTCTGGATCAATAAAATAAGTAATTCAATCTTCTAACATATCAGATTGGCCAATCAAATCTGAGTATCTTTGACACTCAAGCTTCTAACACAGAAGACTTCTTAGCATAGCTCAGAACTTGTAGTGAGCAGTATTGTGTGGGTTCACATTCCCTTTCCCACACATGAGCACTAAAAGAGAATCATTACCGTGAATGAGATGACAAAATTTATGTGGTCTCTCAAAAGGAAAAATCTGGAATTTAATATCAGTTGCTTTGCTCAATGGCAGGTATTTGGCCCTCAATTCCATCCCTATTCTCTAAGAGAAAGTTCAGTGTACTTGAATTCTGACTTAGAGACTCCAAGAGAGAAGGTATGATTAAAATATGATTCCACTGCACATTCGTTAATTCAACAAAATTAATTTTGTGTGTTTAGTTCTGCAGGTGCATCAGTAATAGGACAAACAGAATTTTCTGCTTTCATGTAGAAAGTTTTAGACTCTAATGAGTAGAATTGATGTGCATGGTCCATGCATCTGAAACTCAGATCAGCTTTCATCACACTTTACCAAAGGCCAATCAGTTACTGATTAGTTACTTATTTTCACTTTATTGGTTAGAAGAAAAAGACATATTTGGTTTTTTACATGAACTCATGGGGGACACTTAACATACACTTGGTAGGCAGGAAATATACACACAGACCATAACTTGCAGAGAAAAGTATCTCTTCTAGTATATGTTATCTTTGATTTCCAATAATCTCTACATTTATTAGAAGAACTATGATAAACGCATATATTGTGCTGTATACATATCCTATGGTACTCACAGAAGTCTTTTAAAATATATCTTTATTTCAAGCACAGTCCTTACTGTAAATTGCAATGCTAATTTAAAAATATAATAAAGACCAGATGTTTGTAATACAATAGCTACAACAATAAAAAGTAACAGGAATAAAGAGCATGTGGATTCATAAGGTGCATTGTTATGAGATTTCAAAATGTTATCTCTTGACCTGCCCTTCACATGATGACGTTTGGGGTACCTGTCGTGACGAGGAAATGAGGAAAAATTAGGAGTGTGGCAGAGTGGCAAGGAGACCACATACAAATGCACACATAATGACACCGACACAAGAAAAAGAAACAGACACAAACATTTGTGCCATCACCAGGAAACAATAGCAACCTTTTCATCTTTCTGCATCGCTTCAGTTTGCTACATCTGATGGGAGCGTAGAGCATAAAGGTAGTGACTTACATTACAATTTATTATTTTAAAGTTTTGTTAGTCAGAAGTCCAAAATTCATCTCCCAGAATTAAAATCAAACTGTTGACAGGTCTACATTCCTTCTTCAGGCGTTACAGAAGGCTCATTGAGAGCAGAATTACTTTTTGTCAGTTTCTAAAGGCATCCCACATTTCTTCACTTGTGGCTCCATCCCTGTTTCTCCACACTCAGCAAGGTCAGAGTGACTTCTTTCCAAGCCGTTCTTCTGGCTTTCTGTCTTTTGCTTTCTGCTATCAGTAATAAGAATCCTTGTGATTACAATGAGGTCCCCTGGATAGTAGCAGATAGTATTCCCAGGAAGAAGATTTTCAGACTATTAATTAAATTTAATTCTATCTCCAATCTTAACACAATCTTTACCAAGAAAACTAATGTATTCATTGTCTAGCAACTGGGTATGGGGAATTATTTTGTCTACATATTCATGGTTACAGTTTTCCTTGCAAAATACTTATATGCTATAGAGATACTGAATTTTTTTTTCTGGGACCCACATATTCCTCACATTACATAAGGGTTTAAGCTGGAGCCATGTTCTCCCTTCAAAGTGCATTAACATTTCTTCCTGGCATTAAATGTTGACATTCCATATCAGAACTTTCCAATGGATCTCCTGAAGATTTGTTTTATCATTTTGTATTTCAAAAGATTCTTTGCATTAGGAAGTAGGCAGGTAACCTTCTCTTTGAAGGCTTAGGGATGGCACCTGGGCAGCATAAGGCAAATATGAACATCCAGGTTTATTATGTTGGAATATTCCTCTGCAGGGCAAAAATCCAGTGTATACACTGTAGAAACCACATGCTTCTTTCAGGATAAAATTGATAAATATAAATGTTAATAACATAAAATGTGTTCCTTATGATGTTTCCTTGTATTTATCTGGAGTCTAAAAGCATCTATGTAAGTGTCAAGTGAGCAAATATATGGAATGCAAGTTTAAGTAATGTGGTCTTTATTCAGTGGGATTTGGAGAGCTATAGCAGTTCTCTGAAAATAATCATGACATGATTTTTAACTTTATTTTAGGGGGAAATCTATTATCAACCAGGATAGCTTGAATTAAAACAAAAGGTGGAATATCACCAGTGCCTGTACAATGAGGATGAACAATCAGGGTTAAATTGCAGCAGCAAAAAAAAAAAAAATGTGAATAAAGTTAGGAATACAATAAAGATATCTCTCTCTCTCTCTCTCTTTCTCTCTCTCTCTCTCTCTCTCTCTCTCTCTCTCTCTCTCTTTCTCTCTACCCCTCCTTCCCTCTTTTTCTCCCTCCCTCCCTCCCTCTTTTTTTGTGGTATTTTTGTCATATTGAGGATTGAACCCAGGCCTTTTTCACTGAGTTAATATCCTCCATAGTCCGTTTGAAATTTATGGTTTTAGTTTTGTATTTGCTTTTTAATTTTGGGTCAGCATCTTGCTAAGCCACTAAATTGCCCAGCCTGGCCTCCAACTTTTAGTTCTTCTGTGTCAGTCTCTCCGTATTAGCATCACAATCGCAAGGCTGGCTTGAAGAGTTAAATATAGGTGTCTGTGATGGCTCTCAGTAGAAAGAACTTGAGCTTTCAGAGCTAGGATTTTAGAAGTAGGGTTAGAGAAGCATTAAAAGAGAAATTTTGAACAATGAATAGGAAATACCAAATTAACCTGATTTTGAATCTTAATTCTGCTATTAAATACATATATGCATACACATACATATACGTGTGTGTGTGATTTAATATTAGGTCCCCTGTAAAAGTTATACACAATAGATTCTTGGGTGTTAAAAATACCTCACCAAGTCTACTTGTTTCTGTATTACTCACCATCCTGTTGTGCACTTAAATCATCCCAGAAAAAAGGCACCTAGATTTTTCTCTCAAAAAAGACTATGGGATTTGAAATCCAGACAACTTAAAAATTCTAAAACTCTCAATTTGTTTATGAAATGTTTGCAGCTCCAAATGTGATTAATAACCAGAACTGTAAAGGGGAAGATGAGTTCCAGAATTATTTCTTTCTTCTTGTTCCATTTCTTGTTTTAATTCTTTTAATCCAATTTTGCTTGCAAATGTGATAACGGTACTGGTAGACACCTTTATATAAATCTGTTCATTTATATTATAATGTGGATTAATATAAGAAGTGTTAATATTAAAATTAGAAAGTATAAAAATATATCAAATTTGCAAGTTAATTTGTTTAGAGTATTATTGTTAAAACAAAGTCACTTAAATTCAGAAGTCTTTCAGGAAATGAATTAAATTACTGAATCAAACACAAAATACTCATTTACACTAAGCAAAAACTAACAATCTTTAAAATTTGTGGAACTTTTTATCATCTGTCTTTTGAAACAGAAAACTGTGAAAGCAAAACCTATCAAATTTAAAATAACAATTATTTTAGAAAAAGAAACATTTACTAGAAATTGTTGCTAAGTATTTTCTAGTCCTAGACACTAATTAAATATCTTGCAGCCCTAAAGTTGATTGTAGACATTAAAACATATATCTTCTCTGGAAATCACCAAAATCAAAACTAGAAAAAATAGCAAGAATAATCATATTTAAATGAATTGCACAAATCATAACTTGCATAGGAAAAAGATTAAACAAATGGAAGATAATAATATTTCATAGTATCACATATTACAACTGGAAAGCAGGGAAATACACATATGTTTTTAAGAGTTCTATCTTAATTTCCTTACAATGGTACAGATATTCATGTCTTTCTGAGAATAACCATCCACTGTGCTGAAATTATTACTCATAGGAAAAGTTTTTAAAGGTCCTATAAGGGAAATCCTGGAAAAATTTTAAACACATTAATTTGCTCAAGAGTACATCACCAAAGCATCTAATAAGCCAAACATAGGGGTATTTATTCATATATAAATTACAAATACTATAGGAAAATATCGGGGAGAGAAAATCAAGTGCATTGTTAAGATATATTTGGCTTCATACAATATAATTCTTATTTTTCTTTAGAAAATAAACTACTTCCTTTCATGTTTTTGATACAGTTTTATTGCCTTTTCAGGTGATTTTTCTCTATTTGAAACTGTCAGGTCATAAGTATCGCCATATTTTCAGAGCGGAAGGATGCTTAGTACTTATCAATATCCATCTAACGTGAATCCCAACATTCTAGTTAATCTTTTATAATCTAAGCAATATCACATGCTGCTGTTAGAATATTAGAATATCCATTTTCATTGTTCCTGTGTTCTTTCTCCCAAACTGTAATCTCATATGCCCCAGACTAGTTAACTTATCTTTCTGTGGCTAACAGAAAACTTCCTGGCAACACTTTTAGTACTTAACATAACACTTATCACAGGTTTATGAATGTCTTTTATCTTATGGAACTTCCACAAGAGGAAGTAAATACCATGCGGATAAAAATTGTCCCCTTTTTTATTGCTGCAGTCTTACGAGCTAGCACTCAGGAGTCTTTCTCCAAAAAATGAATTATTACATGGCTTTTAAAGTCAGACACTGGTAAGAATAGTACACACGATGTAGGAAAATATGTACCCACTTTACTCCTCCTCCACATAAAGTTAATAGTAATTATCAAAATAGTAGGTGTCATTTAAATACACTTGCCATTGCCCTGAAATTTAGAGGCACTTGTTAATCGTCACAAGCATTATTAAAATCAGGGTTGTGTACTGGGGCAGAATGAGACATTACGGAATTCAACTGTATGTCCAGGATATTTTCTATGTATCTGTCTATACTGAAATGTTATTGTATATGCACAAGATATATAACATGATGTCATGAGAATGCATATACATAACCAAGTGCTGACCTAAGGAAGATGAATTAACACATCCTTTGTCTCACCGGGCCACTCATATCTTTGTGACAAGAGCAGCTGCCATTTAGTCATTTAACATGAGTTTCAGTAGACTACAAGTGCATGAAGCATAGTCTTCATGTATGTTAACTCTGAATTTTCTTATCTTATATTTCTGCTACTTCGTATGCTTTGACCTAGATCTCCTCAACTCCACCTGTGTAACCAGTGTTTTGTTCTGTATCACTGCATCGTTGAATTTTATTTTCCACTTGTACATGAGATCATACTATAGTTTTGTGTGTCTTATTTATTTCTTGGAAGAATAGAGCCTTCCAGATTTATACCTGCTGTGCCAAAATATTCTTTTAGATGACTGAATAATTAATATTCTATTTTATACATGTGTCACCATTTCCCAAGGTCTTGTCTCTAGATTGCGTGGGTCCACCTCTTAGCCACTATGATAGACTCCTTGGACTTCATCTATGCTCAATGCTTTGATTTATTCAAAAGTAATTACTGGCTAGCCATTATGGCTACAGAAATTAGAATTACAAATTTTAGAACAAATAAACAAGAATGGAGAGGTGCTATCATAATGAAATGCAAGTTAATATTAAAAGTGTTTATAGCACAAATTATTAAGTGGCTGGAATAATGTTTTATTTTGAAATAATGAAAAATGATTTGTGATAAACTACCTTTTCAAAAGTAGAGAAAATCAACTTTTAATATTATGTTCAAACTCCAACTTAGATTATTTTAGTTCATATGTAGATTAAAAATTCATATTTTTTAAGGTACTTGAAAGTAGGAATTTAAAGAAAGTAGTAGTTTGAAAGAGATTTGTGTGTGTGCTGCCTCTGTCCCTCTCCCTCCCTCTCTCTCTCTCTCTCTCTCTGTCTCCCCTTGACTTTATCCCTTATTCCTACAAAACAATTAGGAAACCATTCAAAGACAGTTAAACACTTTTTGAGAGACTATGAAAAATATCCAGATGGGTTACCTTGCTATTAAACATAATAAAACATTTTAAAGTCTAAACCTGTGACTAGTGCATGAATTCTGGCAGGAAGAAATTACATATTGTTGATCTTTCACTTCTAGATGACTTACATTAACATCAAAGAGAATTTAATAAATACTAAAAATGAATGGATATTAATTTTCCAAAAATTCCCAATTAAGAAACTTACAAAGTAGAGTGAACTGACTCACTGTAAAGATGATATTATAAATTCATATTTATATCTTTTACTCCAGTAATCCTAAAGAATATTGAAGGCTTGTATTCATGACTCATAGTATGCACAAGGTGCATTAAGTATAGCTTTTATCTTGTATATCTTTTCATTTATCAATTTAGGAATTACATTAAATGAAAGACAATGCTGCTTATATGTTTTATTTATTTTTTCCTTATGTTTTAGAGTAGGTTACCATTTAAGTAGATCACAAGGAAAGTAAATAACAAGGTCATGCATTGAAAGCTTTCTATAGAAAGTGGAAACCCACTTTTAAATATTTAAATAAAGAAAATGGATTGCAACCAAATGTAGATTTAACCCTAAGAAGTATATAGGAGGTATTATCCTTGACACTGTGCTTTTTATAAAGCCTTCAATAAAATTCAAATAGGAAAGTTTAAGTTTGCATACAAACAAACAAAGTGAAATACAAGCAGCCATTCAGAAAGACTCCACTTAGAATGGCAGAAATGACCTCTCAAGGACCTAACATTTAGAAAGTGGAAGAAAACATCAGGGTTTTTAACCTTGAATCAAAGTGTTATTTCTTCAGTCCTTTTTGGCTTCAAGATCTTATCAATGTTTGGGTCATATGCTTTAAACTCTGAAAATTAAGTGAATGTCTCTCTCTCTGTGTGACTTCACTCGATAAATACAATTTGCTCTTTCTCAAAATGTTCTTCTAGAAACGAAGCAATCTAAACATACATCCAATGGTTTCCAAATCATTCAACTCTGCGGTTAGAATTTTCTACAATAAATAAGATCTTATATATTCTTAAATCCAATTTTATTGAATCGGTGGATATCAAGCGCAAAATTATTCTGACATCGTGTTGATGGAACTGTAAAGAATTCTGACTTACCCACCCTTTCTGCTCTGTTAACAAAACATCACTTATTCTCCCACATTTTTCTTATTTAAATGACCCAAATGGCACACTGCGCATTTCTGTACCTCAAAGTGTCTACTATATTATGTTGCATTTCACAGGTACAACCGGTATTTTGGTCAGTGTTTAGCTTCTGCCCTTAGTTCCTACAGATTTAGACTGTTTGTGTCTTTTCCAAGAGTTCATACTCCTTAGCAAACACAGGAAGTTCAAGTGAATTATGACTCTATCCAGGCCAGTGTTCAGCCACTGCTTACTTCAGGAGATAAAACATAACATTTTGTGTAATACTGTAACTTCACCTTCAAAGTACTACGTTGTATTTCTTGTTTATTGCTACTATATGCCCATTTTTTTAATTATGAGAAAAACTATTCTTCATAAAATACAATAGAGAAATTTATACATGGATAATATTCTGATGATAGAGCACTTAAATTGATCAGTTCCAGGATAATGATAAATGTAACCCTTATTTAGTTATACTGAGAGATAGGTTTGGTGTGTGAAAAGCACCTTACTCCAGAAAATAGCTGCAATTCTAATCTGGATTTTGAGCTGGTTCTGATTTCTCCATTTTAAAAAAGTACATAAAAGTAATATTAAGGAGCTACTTCATTTCATGTATTTTTTAAACTACTTTTCTTTCTTTTGTTTTTTGTTTTGTTTTGTTTTTTTTTGTTGTTGCTTTGGTTTGTTTTTTGAGACAAGGTCTCACTATGTAGTTCAGACTGCCCTGGAACTCACTATGTAGTCCAGGCTGGTCTCAAACTCACAGTGATCCTGCTGCCTCGGCCTCATGAGTGCTGGGATTACAGGCATGCCACAGCCAGCTATTTTTCTTTCTTTTTATAGCTCCATTTGTTAGCTCATGGCTGCCTTTGCCAAAACTGTTGTCAGAATGTTGTTTCCATGCTGTTGACCTATTCAGAGAATTGGATGGTACAACCAAGTAAAAATTTATTGTTTATTGAAGGTTAAAGAAGAAAAGATGTAGAAGTGAAAAGAAGGGGAAAAAAAAGTGAGGTGGAAAGAGAGAAATATGCCCTACACATGGAGAAGCTGGAAGGAAGAGGAAGAAGACAGCGGCTGAGAACTTTTGTAATGAATTTATAGGCTCCTACAATGGATATGAACCTTAAAATAATATTCTTGAAAACGTATATGTCTGTACTGATTCAATTTTCACCAGTTGTCAGATGAAAACATTGGTGCAGGTGACATATTCAGTAAAAATATAATTAAATTATTGTGAATACATTATTGCAGACAGTTCTATAGAAAGAGTGATTGTAACAAGCTAGAGGTAAAGATTTCTGAACATTTAAATTTTCACATATGAAAAAGCAGTTGTTTTTAAATATAAAAAGTAGATCATTACTTTTCTAGGGTCAACCATTAGAATATTTATAATAATTAAGTCAGTGTACCTTGCTCCAAAACCCTGTAAGGGTTTTGATGATTGATAAAAGGAAAAGGAACATTTGAAGTAGCAGGAAAAAATAATGTATTGTTTGTGTAAACCATAAAGTGTTAAATGGTGAGGGTATTTATATAGTATGGTTCATAGATCATGTTTGGAAAATAAACTTTCATTACACTTACCAAAATAGAATTAAGCACTATTCTCAGGTATCAGTAAAGCTTAATATCTGTCAGGATGGTTCTGCTCTTCTGAAGAAACTTAGAAATATACGGGTGCATTCCTGAGTTCCACACACTCAAAAGCGACTGTTAGAGGAATTTAATTTTCTGTCAACTGAACCCTAAATACAAAGAAAGGGATGGTATCACACAAGGAAATGTTTCCCCATAAATGTGCACCTAGAAAAATAGTGACCTAGACAGTATGCCTGATAAACATGGTTAATTAAAATTAAATGATTTAAAAATGTAGAGTGGCTTCTTTTGCTTAACATGATGATCTCAGAAAATCAAATAGCATGTTCACTCTTATAGCTGGAATCTAAAAAATAAAAACAGAGATGACATGAAAGGAGAAGGAGACCATGGAAGAAAAGGAAAGGGGTTGAGCGGAGGGTGGAGGGAGGTCCAGGGTGGTAACAGAACTGGAATGACCAAGGCATATCACACACAAGTGCAGATACACCAAAACAAACCCATGATTCTGTATAACTAATATGCACTAGATAAACTTAGTGAGGTTTTTACTGTACAAATTCCACTTTATCTTCTCTTATGGTGAAAAGAAAGGTGGCATGGGAACTTTTTAAAAATGACCAAACCTGTTTTTTAAGTAATACATCCAAACAAGGAAGGTTAAATTGAAGTCACTGGGAAAAATGGATACACCAAAAGACCATCATTTCTGTGAAATAAGCTCGACATCCAAGTTTAAATGTTATTTTTTTTCTTTAAGAAATCCGAAGTGTAAATAAATTAAAGAGCCAAATAAAAGATAGATAATAAGAAATAAGGAAGTAGACATTTTTAAGTGGGGAAAAGGACCAAGAGATGGAGAGAGGCAACAGGAATAAGACAGAAAAATAATTAAAATGTGTTTTGCATATTTACCAACTCCTCATGACAAACATAATCATCAAGCACTATAAACATTTTCTAATAAAAATTTAAATTTCCAACTTCTTAACCTGTTCACACTAATTTTCCCCTTAGTACACTATTCTTTTTTTTTTTTAATTGAATTTATTGGAAAAAATGAGTACACCATACTTTACCGGGTCTTATTCTAAAATCATTCCACATCACCCCCGGCCTTGCAACAAACCTATTCTTTCATTACATCCATAAAATAAAATACTATCATAATTTTTCGCAGGAGTAATTGTACTAAACATGTACTAATCTCCCTCACCCATTCAATGAGTTTGAGCTAGGAAATTTAGAACATTTTCTGTGACATCCAAACCTCGTAGCAGGCACATGTATGGTTCTTATTCATAAACGATGGAGTGTTCTTATGCACCACTAAGGACAGTGGACACCAGAAAAAGATCTTCATTTACTAAACATTTTAACTAAAATGATGTATGCAAGCTTTTACCAGAAAACATGTTTTATTTTAAATCTATTCTACATTTTATGTATTACTGTTTTTTTTCCATAATAAGATACATGGCTTATTAGTCTAGGGGAAAAAAGTACAGTGATGTAACAATAAAAGTTGTCTGTGATTACTCAGATACAGTTCACAAAATGTAGAGTCACAGGGTTGCTGTGTTTTAGTGTTTATTCTTCAGCATGATTTCAAACACGGGCATCACAGCACTGTAAGCCAAATTTCCATCACAAGGGCCACCCTGATTATTGGCTAAGTAAAACTGTGGAGTTTGAAAGTGGATGATGCTGGAAATATGTCAAGAGCATCGCTTCACACATTAAATAGCACGATTTGGTTTGATGAAAATTTGACTATAAGTGGTATTGATAGTGGTCACACAGAAATTGATTCAAAATTATATTGGTTTTACACAGTAACAACTGAAACATGAACAGAGTATGATAATAGAATTCAAGTGAAGTCAACTATCACAGTATTTGAATCTTCCATGTTTGACGCTGTGGACTCAGGTGCGCATATGTACATGAATGATGCCGATCCCCAGCTTTCTAAAAAGGAAATGGATCACGCATCATGAGCCTTTCAATCACCTTATTCAGAAATGTCAACTTCTTAGTCAAAGTCTCGCCATCTTCTCTATCATCAAATCCTGTGCCTTTTATTAATATATCTCTGAAGTTTATTCCCTTCTTTCCATCCCCACTGACACTTCTCCAATTTTTATTTATTTTGTTTATTTGTTCATTTATTGATGCTGGGGATCGAACTCGGGTCCTTGCGATTGTGAGGCAGGTGGCGGCACCATTGAGCTAAATCTCAGGCCCAATATTTCTTCGGTTTTAATGGAGTCAAATAACATCATTGAATATCCTCTGAATAACACTGTCTTCTGTATACTTTGCCTCTTACGTATTCTTTCTAGAGCTCAAAGGTGTTCCTACCTCTCAGGTTCCTGGAATCCTTTCATGTCTCCTCACTGCCTTCCCAACAAAATTGAAATTTCCTAACACACAAGCCCTTTGCAGACTCAGCTGTGCCTACGGACTCATTCCCTTACCCCCATCGTTATGTCCTCCCCTCTCACCCGATGCCCAGGTCCTCTAATGACCCCTTATTTCATTTGGCTACATTGCAGTTTCGTTCCTCTCATAGCAGGCTTTGCAAGTTAGCATAGCTAAGTCATAGTATTTACTTATTTGCCTTTCCTAATGCTTCACTTTAAGGATGTAGTTTGGGAACATCCAGCAATGTTAAATGTTTGGTTATCAGAATTGAAGAAGCAATGCTAATGTTGAATGAGTAAAGGTCAGGAATGCTGCTAAACAAGACAGCCCTGAGACAAAGAATCGTCCAGCCTGAAATGTTATGATGCAGATTGAGAAACTCCTTTTTAGGGCAAGACTGGTGTCTTGTGTGACAGAATTATGAGCACTGACGAGAAAACCTGGCATCTAAAATGAGTTTTATACATGGACATCAAGAGATGGAATATTTACCTGTGCCGTCATGTTCATTGCCGCACTATTCACAATAGGTAAGAAACGGAATTGACCTCCACATACATCAACTGATGGCTGAATAAAGAAATTACATTCTGGGTGCATAATGAAATATTATTTGGTCACAAGAAAAGATGAAGTCCTGTCACTGGGAGAAGCTGAGAGTAGAATAATGGTTGCCTGAGGTTGGGAAGACTACAACAGCTGGGAGAGGTGGGAAGAGATTAGTCAACAAGTGCTGTGTTGTATATATAAAAATATATGGTCTTTGTACTAAGGAATTGATACTAAAATGGATATAGTGATCAAGATTTTAAAGTGCAATTTTCTATAAGCAATTCCTCCCTCTGTTCCTAAGCATACAATATTCTAGTCAAATAACATCATTGAATATCCTCTGAATAACACTGTCTTCTGTATACTTTGCCTCTTACGTATTCTTTCTAGAGCTCAAAGGTGTTCCTACCTCTCAGGTTCCTGGAATCCTTTCATGTCTCCTCACTGCCTTCCCAACAAAATTGAAATTTCCTAACACACAAGCCCTTTGCAGACTCAGCTGTGCCTACGGACTCATTCCCTTACCCCCATCGTTATGTCCTCCCCTCTCACCCGATGCCCAGGTCCTCTAATGACCCCTTATTTCATTTGGCTACATTGCAGTTTCGTTCCTCTCATAGCAGGCTTTGCAAGTTAGCATAGCTAAGTCATAGTATTTACTTATTTGCCTTTCCTAATGCTTCACTTTAAGGATGTAGTTTGGGAACATCCAGCAATGTTAAATGTTTGGTTATCAGAATTGAAGAAGCAATGCTAATGTTGAATGAGTAAAGGTCAGGAATGCTGCTAAACAAGACAGCCCTGAGACAAAGAATCGTCCAGCCTGAAATGTTATGATGCAGATTGAGAAACTCCTTTTTAGGGCAAGACTGGTGTCTTGTGTGACAGAATTATGAGCACTGATGAGAAAACCTGGCATCTAAAATGAGTTTTATACATGGACATCAAGAGATGGAATATTTACCTGTGCCGTCATGTTCATTGCCGCACTATTCACAATAGGTAAGAAACGGAATTGACCTCCACATACATCAACTGATGGCTGAATAAAGAAATTACATTCTGGGTGCATAATGAAATATTATTTGGTCACAAGAAAAGATGAAGTCCTGTCACTGGGAGAAGCTGAGAGTAGAATAATGGTTGCCTGAGGTTGGGAAGACTACAACAGCTGGGAGAGGTGGGAAGAGATTAGTCAACAAGTGCTGTGTTGTATATATAAAAATATATGGTCTTTGTACTAAGGAATTGATACTAAAATGGATATATTGATCAAGATTTTAAAGTGCGATTTTCTATAAGCAATTCCTCCCTCTGTTCCTAAGCATACAATATTCTTTTTTTTTGCTTTGATGAGTTTCTGTTCTTTGCACGGTTCTAACACTATGTTTTGTTTCTGCCTCTAAAATATACCACAAATCTGCATTTCTGATT
>NW_022900923.1:31569773-31605912 GCF_012274545.1 Fukomys damarensis
GTTTATTGCACATTATGTAACAACAGCTAAGAAAAGGAAATGACCTTCATGTATGTCAACTACTGAGTAAATAAGGAAACCTCATTATGTATTCATAATGAGATACCATTTAGTCATTGGAAAGCATTATATCCTGTCATTTGGAGACATTGAGATAGAAGAGCAGTTAACCCAGGTAGAGAGACTGCACAGGGAAGGAGGGATGCGGAGAAACTGGCCAAGCACTGCATTTTAATTAGATAGGAGAAATAAGTTCTAGTGTTCTATGGTAGAATAGGATGGCTACAGGAAACAGATTGTATAATGAAAAAAGCAAAGGGTTTTGGATGTTTTCATCACAAAGAGACGGGAAAGGTTTGAAGAGATATTTTATGTAAATATTACATAATATATACATGTACAAAAATAACACAGTGTCCTATGAACATATGTAATTTTGTGTCCGTTTTATAAATAATAAATTCATTAAATATCAACACCAGATATTTTTAATTTTAAAATATATTATATAAGACTCCAAATATTCTGTTTCCTGCTTATTGCTGTTTCATCAAATTTAACTACATCCATCTTAGATTTTCAGTATTCTTCAGTTTCTGAATGAGAAATTAGAGCTATCATGAATACTCAGGAATCCTTCAAATCATAAGTAATTATCTAATATTCTTCATCTTCTAGTGCTATTTTTATGAAAAGATTATCTACTTACTAAAAATAAGTTTTACAATATTAACAAAAGACTTATAATCTATAGTATTCAAATATTGGCAAACTCTAGAGACCTTCCTGAGTAACATTTGAATTATGTCACATTCAGTTTTCCAGAAAACAGCAAAGAACAGAAGCACTAACAAATTTGCCAAATCGAGGATTTATTTGACTCTCAAAACTTAATATCTCCTGAAGCACCACTCATAGGATTTGTTTATAGCACACACTGAAAACATCTCAGTATTTCATTTGCAAAAATGTTCCACCTTTAGGAATGAATGGTACCCTAAACATACATTAAAGTTGCAAGAGTTAAAACCAAGGATAGCATGAGCCTGTGGTAATTTTTCTCCTACATGTTTACTGTCCTGGTTCCCAAACCTATTAACTATATTCTTTCATCATGCCAGCTTTCACCATGATCAGGTATATGAAATTTTCTGATTTCCCAATTGATTATTCTCAGAACAACATTTAAATGTTTGAAGGAATTCTCCAGAGAGTTTCCCATACGGAAATATTAGGCCATATAATCATTCCTTCTACAATTCTGAGGTACAATTTGTTCCTAAAATTGGTTCATTTTCTTTTGGTTCTCTTTCTGCCTGTGTTGTCCGATTTTCAATGTAAGCAGCACTCACTGAACTTATTCTGGTTTCAGGTAGAAAGTCTTCTTTTTTGGTAGAAAGTTCTTCTTTTCAGGAAATACAGGGAAGTGTTTCTAGGCCAAGTCCTTAGTCATAATCATTGTCCATCTATCTATCTATCTATCTATCTATCTATCTATCTATCTATCTATCTATCTATCATATCTCATGAAAACATAAAGGTATACTTTACCTATATATTTACCTATTGAACATCTGTTCAACAGTTGACAGATAATCAAAGTGTTAACCAGTACTAATGACTTCCATTTAAGATTTGATCTTTATAAGCAAAAACCTATATTGAGACTAGTATTTGATCTTGAGATGGAGTGTATGATTTTTTTTTAAATTCATGAGTGTGAATGCTTATTTCTCCTCTTTCGTAATCTGGCTATTACCAAATGCAGAAAATTAAATATTATCTTTTGCTGCGGTGGCCTGATAAGAAGTTCAGGATTTATTAGAAATGACTTTGCATAACAATTCGTTCATTCAGGCTCTGTGGCAAGGTATTAAAACAGCAGCAGGTCAAAAACGGATGAGCTTTCTATAACACGTTTCTGTGCAGACTCACCACATGTTTGAGGCATAAATTCGATAACTGTATTGTCTTACGGTGGAAGTAAAAATGTCTAAAAGAGGTCAGGAACATTGCTTCTGGTAGGGTCTCACGGTGAACAATTTTCAACTTTTTGTGTTTTCTAGCACTTAATGCTGACTTCATTCCTTGGCGCATGGTCCCTTTTTCCATCCTCAGAGTCAGGAGGATAAGCTCTTCATCAACACTGTCTCCTTCTCTCCCTCTGACCTAGGGTCCTTTCTTATTCCCTGATTCTGACATTTCAGCTTCTCTTTATAAAGACAGCTGTGGTATACCCATCTCCGTAACTCAGGGCACCCTCTCTATGTCTGCATCCTTCATCACACCTGCAGCCTCCCCCCTTTCCATGTAAACTAGTGTACTTCCAGGTTTATGAGATTAAGAAATGAGTTACCTTCAGTGATTCATTATCCTGACTCCACTAGAAGTAATTCACTTCCCCTGTGTGAATGGGATGTAATCGCTCATCGATTTATTCATTCAATTACTAAGCGTGTGGTTCACCCCCGGAACTGCACTAGGCAAAGTTCCCTGAAAGTGAAAGGAGAGTGATGATAGCTGTGGCACACAGGTAAGTTAACAGTTACTCTGCAGAGCAACAGGGCGACAAATACTTCCATGGCGATGTACAAATGTTTTCAGAGTGATTGGCACTACCCCTCATACTGCTTGTGGAGCTTTCCTACTTCCTTCTCCGTCTTGCTTTAGCCCCAACAATCATTCACTTTAATTAACAAACATTTATTTCCTAGAAGTAAAATACTCACACTTTCTATGCTTTCACTTAGAATCAATTAGTTGCAGTTTGAAAAAATACAGATGTTTTAAAAGGATGACTTAATGGATTCGGCTCCCTAACCCAGGTTGTCAAATCTTTAATGTCTGAGGCCATAAAATTTTCATTTTAAAACAAATTAGAGTTTTAAAAGGATTTTGAAAGGAATTTCGATTATAGCGTCATTTTAGTAACATCTCATTCCTCTGGTGGACATATTTGATATAAAATTATGGGTCCTTTTAATCTAAAATTTCCATAGTAGAGATACTGAATGTATGGCCTTGAGGTACTGCTAAGATTGTACTTAGTGCGACCCCTTTTAAAAACATTAAATGCCATATCTTTGTGTGTAATAAAGAGATTAAACTTGTTTAAGAAAAGATCTAGGGCTGGGGATTTAGCTCAGAGGTTCCACTGCCTGCCTCACAAGTGCAAGGTCCCAAGTTTGATCCCTGGTACCACCCTTGGTAATTCTGCTCGTATCCTGGCACAGTCAAAGCTCAGAAAGTACTAGATCATAATTCCACAAGAAAAGGACTGTGGAAGCTTCAATTTCCTACTTACTATGCATTTTTTCTCAGCTCATTTGAATCAGTATCCCTTTTCCTTTAATTAAACATGGACATTAGTGTAGTAGAGAAGCGAGCTGAGGGATTCTGGTGAATTATCAAAAATGAGAGTAGTTACCCCTTGAAATGAAGATATTCCTGTGGAAGACTGTGTTCTCTCTTACTACACAGTTGTCTAAATTCTCCTGCTCCTAGGACATATTTTTGTGAGTGATATGCAAACTTGTTTGAATTAGAACATTGGTAAATATTTTATTACAGAGAAAAGGAGGACTCCTTCAGGTAATAAAAATTATGTTTTTAAATGTAGTGAATTAGTTGTTAAATAATTCACACTTTCCACTAAAAAAAATGAACTCTAAATAGTAAATTTGTTTGAAATTACTACGCAAATTCTTTCTAATGGCAGTTTACATCTTTCACGGATTTAAAATAATCAGTAGTGGGCTGCGATTTACCTCAATGGTACAGGGTTTGCATGAGGCCCTAAGTTTGATCCTCAGTACTACAGAATGAAAACAAAATAAGACTGAGGTTTACCATAAGCAAGTACTGTAAAATACATCCAATATTGGAGCTAAGCATTTAGGAAGGATTTACATAATGACTCTTTAATTAACATTCTTTGGTTCCAGTTATGCAAATTTTTAAAAATTTGGCCCTGTAATAAGAATATGATGAATAAGATTAAATGCAGATATGTGAACATCAGTAACATTTGATATCTTTACCAGCCCTTTTCATTGCCTTGGTTGCAAACAAGTGATTTATTTCTATTTCGATGCTTTCCTAGTTTTATTTTTCTTGTTTTTAAATATATCCAGGCAGTATGTCCAGCACTATAATAAAAAGAGAAATAAACTATGTTTTTTCTCAAATTCTTGGAAGTGAGGTCACATCTAGAAAAAGAAAGAGGAAAATAAACCACGTATAATTCAATATGTAATTCAAATGTGTTCAGTTATTTTATCTACACCGTATTAAAGGAGCAAATAAAGACATAAAAAACTCTAGCGGAGTATTTTTGGGAAGTACTACCAAACACTTGAAATCTAATTTTTCAGTAACTGGGAAGAGTTGAGGAAAACTTTGAGAAAGAGAAAGCCTGTGTGAGACACTGACTTTGAGGGGAAAACTTGCTCAGTGAGTGATGCGTAACTACATTTGCCTCAAGCTTAGGCGTGACGGTACAGTGAGAAGAATAAGTAAAAAATGAAGGCAGAAGCTAGAAAAAGAGACTAGAGCCAGCCTGTCGGGTGGGGAATAAAGTGCACAGCTGTGTCTTATTCATTTTTCTGATTGCTGAGACACAGTGCCTCACGACCACAGATTAAGAAGTGATTTATTTTGCCTCAAGGTTTCAAAAATTTCAGTCAATGGGTAGTAGGCCAACTCCAAGGGAGAAACAGCATGGTGGAAAAGACACTGAAAGAAAAGAGCTCCTACTCTGGTGGCCAGGAACCAAAGAGAAAAGGGAGAAGCCAAGAAGGGAAATAAACACCCTGGTCACTGCCTCTCCCTACATTCCTCACTTCCTAACAGAATGTTCAGTTATGGATTCCTCGGTGGACTAATCCACATTAATTTAGTACGTCGACCACCAAGTCACCTTCCGAAAGCCCCAGCTCTAAATGCATGAAGCTTTTGGGTGACATTGTAGATTTAAACCCAAACATGGAACCATCGATGACTTTGAAGTGAAGAGATAGCATCAATCATGTAGCATATAATGAAATAAGTTTGATGTCATTGTCAAGACGATGAAATATCCAGGGCCAGTTCAACACTCGTGCATGTACAGGCAAATTGCAATGGCTACATTGACCAGGTGAAAGTAAGGGAGGTTTAGAAGATGCTTAGAATCCATAGGCATCTGAAGGTCTCTGGTTCTTTATGTTACATGCAAGGAGTCTTCATCTCAAATTTGCCATCCACAATGTAGATATCACAAATTTTACATGTTTTATTGCATGACAGGAGGCACAAAAACATTTTATTGTAATGACAACATTAATTAAATTGTGATAATATTTCAGAACCTGAAAATAAAAAATCTCGATTGAAGGAATGAGAACTATTTTGTATTTCTCAAATATCACTTGGACCCAACTAGATGTAAAAGTTTTAAGAGAAGGGTCAACTGAGATTTCCAATTTCTGACTTGTGAGGCTGGAAAACTAAACCTTATGTCAATAATCAAAAGCAAATATATAAGAAAAGTTGGATTTTGCATATGTTTAGTTTGAATTACCTTTAGCTGCCAACTTTGATGCCTGATAGTAAGAAATAAAAGTCCAGCATTTAAGGGAATAAAAGTTAAAACTTTTATTGCATTGGGTAGCTGTCTAAATCATGCAAGTAAGTCAATTAGAAAACAAAGGGGACATAGCCCTTAAAATAACAGATATTTAAAGGAAAGTAATATGAGAGAATAAATAAAAACAAGAAGTACCAGATTATAAGTAATATTTTCGATAATATGTTCTGCTAGAGATAACCATACTTACAAGAGTGAAGGAATGATCAACATTGTGAAAAATGCAGAAGTATAATTAAGTATATTGAAAGCCAACTACTAAAAAAATACAAATACTACTGTGTTTAGGAAGTTGGTCATTTCTGACCTTAGAACTGTGCATTCTCAGAAGAGATAAAGGGAAAAAGTAAAGTATGGAGGTAAGTATTGATGGAAGATGGGGGAACAAGACAACTGGGCCCTTTTAACAAATACTATAATGAAGAGTAGTCAGGGTCCATTATACACTTGTCAGTACTCCAAAGATATAGACAATTGGCTTCAGATCATTTTCAAAACTCAAAATCCATTTAATGAGTACCACTATGCGCTAGGCACTGTTCCATATGGAGTAGAAAAACAATCTGTAGAACAATGTATAGAGAGTGCATTCTGATCTTTTCCAGAATTAAAAAGAAAAAAGATCCAACGATAAGGGAAAACATTGGGTATATAAATGAAATATGCAACAGATATAGCTCTTAAGGAAATACAGTCAAAATGCAATAGGATTTATCTTGAGGAAGAACAGAAGCACTTTTGTCGGAGGCAGCTGGAATTAGTAAATTCGGAGGTGACCTACAGGCAAATTAAGAATATGGAGAAAAACTCTAACTACATTTCTCTTGCTCATTGTGTAAATGTACTTTGTAGCATAGTGTGATATGTATATGAATATGTTTGTATATTTGTGATTTGTGTGTACATGTGTATATGACACTCAACAAATATTTTTTAAATCAATGAATGGCTATTTAGACCAGGGAGTTGCTATTTTGATCCTAACAGAGCGATATGTTATGCCTGCATTCCCACAGTTTATAAAAACCAGAGCTGTCTAGCAAGATACAAGCACGCACACATACACACTAACATAATTATAGACACATATATTTAAACTTAGGAAAAAACAAGCAAATTCATACAAGATCACTAATTATTTCTGTTCTTGTATATCCTGCTGAGATAATCTAAGTATGAAATTAATCTTCCTGTCAAAAGAAATTGTAGTTAAATAAATCCGTGTGGCTCACAGCAAGAAAATAAGGAACCTCTGTAGCTGAACGAAAGGAAAGGTAGCGGTAATAATACTGT
Organism: Fukomys damarensis; assembly: GCF_012274545.1. Classification (NCBI taxonomy): domain Eukaryota; kingdom Metazoa; phylum Chordata; class Mammalia; order Rodentia; family Bathyergidae; genus Fukomys; species Fukomys damarensis. The sequence goes on from NW_022900923.1 coordinate 31,576,693, forward strand.
CACAGATCAGCTAAGGGTTCTTTGGTCAAGTTTGGATGGGAACCCTGACTCGGCGAAGTGCAGCTCCCCTGAGGTGAGTGACCCAGGCTTTGCCTGCCAGTGACTGTCAATGATTAACACCAGCGCCTCTTAGCTCTTAGCGCTACAACTCTTGGTATTAGTTCTTAGTGCTATGGTCCCTAGCTGCTTCTAAGTGCCCCTCTCAGCACCACGAAAGTGAAGGTTTGCAGACTGCTCTGTGGCTTTCTGGAGCTCTACTTGCAGCTTCTGTTATCTCTTGGGGCTGCTCTGCAGCTGGCCTCTCTGACGTGTTCAGCCACCCAGCTGCCTTCTTCCTCCTCATTTGCTAGTGGACTCAGGTGGAGACTCAGGCCTCCACCTTCTCGGTCATAGGCTATGGCCTCTATGGCAGGATCGCCAAAGAAAGCTGTATTAGGATCTGTGGTATAGCACAGGTGCATAGTGCTTTAAAGGGAACCTTTCCGGATGAGCCAGGCGTGTGATGAGCTGCTGCTTATCAAGAGGAAGAGCCATTTGTGCAAGAACTTTCTCCTGCCGATTTTCAGACCTGCTGGGGTACTTTTAGAGTAATGTTAGAATGGTCCGGTCATTTACAGGATGCAGTCATCCAGAGTGGGCCTCAGCGGGACCCAGCTGGGAAAGGTCCATTTCTCAAGCCTTTGTGGCCAGGGCTCCTATCGTCTGGAGTAGCCAAGGGCACCTACAATAGCGTCTACATCCAGATGAAAGCTCAACAGACAGCTCTTGGACTTCCACCAAATGCATGTTGGCGAAAACTGGAACATGCAGGAAGAAATGGAGCCCATTGGGGTTAAAGAGGCCCTGGAGTATAGCAGCAAGGGCCCTTGGTGCCTTCCCAACCTGTCATTCCGTGCAATATCAGGCTTTCTCACACAGCTCACAGGCAGCAGTGCCTGGGGCTGGGATGGGGCATGACAGCCATCAGTCACATCAGGCCCCTTTACAGTTGTCACAGAAAAGGGGAAGGATTGAGTTTTTTCTTTCTAGCCCAGTATGACTCAGAATCAAACAAAGACACTTCCCAACCTCAGGGATGCAATAGTTCCTTCACATGAACCAAAGGTTTTCGTTAGCTTCTCTGACTATCAGAGCTACAGGCTCAGTTCACCCTTACATATGCCCAGAGATCTATGTCAAGTCGTTCAGGGTTACAAAGTTTGTACAAACATTATAGGTAAAGAAAATGGTCAAAGAATTAGAAACAGTCAATAAATTATACCAACTTAATAGAAGTGAGGCACTATTATGATCACAATAGGGAATTGGAGAAGGTTTTTCAAATGAGGAAAGAATCTGCACTTAAAAGGTACACAGGAAAGAATTTTTCTCTTGTAGCCCGAAATAAATTCCTTTTTATAAAGTGTGCCAACAAATACAGTGAATGTTTACATTCAAAAAAATACTGTAAGAGATGTGTTGCTATTAAGTACTCTCAAGACATCCCCCCGCCTTTGCTTGAAGCACACGCCATTGTTCCTGCCACTTTCGGAACCAGTTATTCTTCATTTATTTTTGTCTATTTATTTTGAGACGAGTCTTCACTGTGTAGTTCAAGCTGGCCTTAAGTTCACTGTGACGCCCAGGCTAGCCTTGAAATCATAGAGACGTTCCTGCCTCAGTTTCCAGGAGCTGGGATTACAAGCCTATACCACCATACCCAGCCTGCAGCAATTCAGAATATCCTTTTCCTTGAGTGGTTTTAGTTGCTCTGTCATGACTGCCTTGATATCTTGACTTGATTTAAATGTTTGCTTGTCACAGTCATTTCACAGAGCCAGGAGTGGCTAGGTGCCAAATTAAATGAGGACGATGGATGAGAACACACTGATTTTTTTGTGTCACTTCATCGAATGGCACTTGGCAAAAGCATTCACCATGTCTTTTTATCACATCGCATGCACTCACGAAAGAACACTTTCCAAAAGAAACAACTACTTCAGAAAATGGGGAAAATGATGAAATATGTGTTTCAATTAAGAGGATTTTGAGGGAGATTAATCACAATGTGTCTTTTACTGTAATAATTTTTCAAAAATTTAAACGCATCCATTTTATTATGATCGGCCCTTATATAATATATTCAAAGTTGTAATCTTGCTGTAAAATTTCCGTAATATAGTTGACACAGAACTACATGACACATGTCTATAGGAAAGTTGTATTTTAGAGCCATTGACAATATATTAACATGTTGAAGCTCTCCCATTTTGTTTCAGCCAACTGATTCAAAGCAATAAACATTTTCCAGTATTTACTATATGGCAACAATATGTTTCTATTTCCACGGACATAAAGATGAGTAGATCACAAACCCTTGCCTCCAGGATCCTACAGTGTGACAAGGTTGAGGGGCTATAAAGCAAACAGATAACACAGTAAACTGTATTACCTCTTTCTTTATTTAGTTTTCCTGAACCAAGGATCGAACTTGGGTCCTTGAAGGCAGCAGCACCCCTGAGCTAAATCCTTGGCCCATGTATTGCTTCTTTAGATCAGTATTTCTACTTAAAATCAGAACATTATTATTATTATCTTTTGATATTATTTACTCCAACAAAATTTCCAATTGATATATTTTTCCAAGGTAAAGATACCATAACAAGTTATTGGAATAGAATTTTTTGGTTCTTTCTATTTTAGGTGGATACTTGAGAGTGCTGCAAATAAAATACATTTATTTCAATACTTTCTTATCTATATCTGTTCACCTAGATAAAGTTAATGAGTACAGACTTTAGTTTTGTCTAATGCTTGGATAGTGAAGTGTCAACTAAAGGCTAAAATTGAGGAAATAGGTTATTTAGGGGAGTATGTGGACATTCACAGCAAATCCAGAATGGTTTGCACTTGTGATACACAGAACTCTAAGATAATCTCTGTTAAAAATTTATGAGGCATTTTTTACGAAGCTAGGCTTCTGCACTGGGCTCCAACTAATAGATTTCCTAAATGAAGCCACCCTTTCTATAGTTTCATAAAATGAACTGAAACTAAGATGTTTATCCAAAAATGGGAAGAAATGAGAGCTATCAAGTTGAATTTCTCAAATAGGCTAGTTTTAATTGCCATTCTAACTGCTTTAATTATTGTACAGAAAAGGAACCTTGTACTTGATGTGAACCAGTTATTTTTCTGTTGTCTACCTCTCCCCACCATTAAAAAGCAATTTTGAAATGGCTCATCTATTTTGTTCTGTTTTGCCTTTTTAGAACTTCTTTATCCCTAAAATGAATCTTTTCTGCTCAGTCCAGCAAACCACTTATTCTATTTTATGAAATTAATTATCACCTGATTTTAGAATTAAAAATAGTCAATTAAGATATTTAAAATAAATTGGCTTTAATTGTGCCTTTTGACACTTCCAAGGTTTTGGATGCCTCTGTTGATTCCAGAAAGAACGGTCCACATGACAGGATGTCATATCTGTGATTGGGCTATTAATTATTTTCACTTTGATGTAACAAATGTTATCTGGTAAACCCAACTTAGCCGGGGAAGTCCTCAGTGGAGCTTGTCTTATCTTCAAAGGAAGTGAAGTTCAGGAAGGGCATTTGCAGGGTCACACAGCATGGATCTGACGTTCCCTTAAGCATCTAAGAGCAGCCTCAAAGTCCAGGGGAGTCCATGCCATACAAACTGGAAAGAAATATGTAACTCAGCCACAGCTTGACTTCAGCCTTGTGATAAGGGCAATACAGAGCGGAAATACTGACCCACAGAAATATGTTTTACTTGTTATAATCAAGTAACTTTGTGGTAACTTGATAGGACTAGCAATTCAGCACATTATTAGAGATAATAAAATATTTAAGAGGTAAGATTGGTAAAAGTGTCATAAATTTTCTGATATATATATATTTTTTTTCTGATTTATATCAGAATGGAGCTTTTCTTCTTTATTTAAATTATGGGGTTCTGCTAAGTGATTGTAAGCAGAGGTGTGACAGGTCAGATTTCATTTGTGCAATATTGTTCAGGCAACAGTTTACAGAATAGATAGAAGAGCACTGTTGCTGAGCGTTTGAGAGCCTACTGTGATTGGTCAATAAAGGCACGATAATAGCAGTGAGAAAGTAGAGAAAAAGAAAGCACTGGATAATATTAAGAGGTGAAACAATAGTTATGGCCACTTGACAGAAAATGATCGAAAATTATTTAGGCTGACTGCAAGATTTGTACCTAGAATGTCCAGGTGAATACACGGGAGAAGGTGAAGATTTGGGTTCATGGGGGAGAGGAATTAAATTTTAGTCATGAATTATTTGTGATATCTGTAGACAAAAATCTAAAGAAATTGAAATGTTGTTCATAACCTCCTCAGAAAAAATTAACAGTTCTGATAAATTCTTCAAGCAATTTCAAGATAAACTTTTAATGCTATTCACACTGCTCCTGGGAAAGCAATCTTCTCCCACTCAATTGTTAGTCAATAGCCTAATGATCTAAGTTTTCCTTCTTTTGTCTTTCCTGAGTTTTAATTTTGTATAGCTATCGTATGACTTGTCTTCTTTCCAAAAGTGTATATCTCTAGTAAACATAAATCTAGCCAGGCATGCTGGGGTATCTGACCTTGTGTCAGGTTTGAAATAATCCCTGATCGTGTGTCCCCCTCTAAATGTTCTGTACATTCGATTTAATTTGTCTCATTGCATGAGTGCATATTTAGGGTACATGTTTACGCCCATCTTAGTGAGCGGATGCACGTACATTGCAAAGCTTGATTCTTTTCTAATCCTCTTCTGCTCACCTACCTCTTTCTCTCCTCTAAAGCCTATTTCCCCGTTTTCATTATTCTTGTTATTATTCTCATTTATAGTTCAAGTTTATGACACATGACGTTTGCATTCATTACCGGTATTTGCTCGTCTGTATGCATCTTAGATCTTTTTACTTCCCCTTTCCCCGTCTCCCCTCTTGTCTCTCATTTTTCTGGACACCTTCCAACTACAAAAGGTCTATCTCCTTGTTTCCTCCTATCAATCTTTTATTTTTTTTTTCTTTGTACTTTGCCTTACTTGAATGAGAGCTCCCACGTGTAGATAAGCTGAATACTTTATGGGAGCCCCACTCTGACGAGCATATCTAACCCTACTTACCTCCAAAAGCCTCACATATCACAGTTAGGTTAAATTTCTATCCTCTTCATACCTTATAATGAGGATTAATCTCCAGCGTGACTTTAAAGAGGACAAATTATATCAAAACCATTCTTCTCCTGCCAACCACAATCTCTTCACAATGTCTTTTCATAAGCAACAAACAGTCATTTGCCCCAAATAGTACCAAAGAGTTAAACCTTTTCTTCATTAATAGAAAGTCCAAAGTCTCCTCTAATAGCAAAATCCTTCCAGTCGTAAGCCTGTAAAACCAAAATAAATTTTCTACTTCTAATATGCAATGCTGGAACCAGCATGGGTTGGACATTCCCACTTCAAAGAGACAAAATAGGAAAGAGAAAAGGATAACTCTCCCTTAGCTTATCAGATCCAGTAGGGAAGATAGAAAAATCTTAGAACTGCACATCCTGCGTTCTGTGCACACACACCTGTAGGGCCAGCAAGGTCTCAAACAATCTCACTTACATGGGTTTTCTGGACTCACTTTTCTAGATATGGAGACTCTTGACCTGTGACTCGCCATGATCGCGCCAGCTGACAGGCCCGCAGTTCTGAGGTTGTGGAGTCCTGTTCCCTTTGGGTCTTTAGGAATCGCCCTAAGGAAGCCCTGTGTCACTTTAGTCCCGCAGAAGGGCCTCTATTTGGCATTCCAACCTTGAATTCTTCTAAATGATGCTAGCAAAAGTTTATATCATGCGTTAGTTCTCAGATAGTGTGGTCACAAGGTGATCATTGCTTGGATGCCGTGGAGAGGCACTAGATTTGCAGTAGCTGGACCTGACTGAGCCACAGCTGGAGAGGCAATGAGCATTTTGTTTTCAGAAATTAAGGAGGAAAATCCCAAGGCGGCCCTGTGTGGTGTGCCCATGGAGAACACCGGAGCTCATTTCTTTAAACCACTGAGCATTAGGCGTGTGATGGGGGAAGTGGCTTCAAAGGTTTCTGAGATGCCCTCAAGGTGCCTTTGTCAATTCTCTTTTTAAACTACACTACTCTCTTCGCAGTGAGTTGCTGGGCTATGCTTGCACGTGATTTTTTTTTCTCTCTCTTTTGGTGGTCGCTCTGCATCTTTCAGTCCATCCCATTTACTACTATTTCAGTTACTCGTTCTGCCTTTAGATCATCAAATGCCATTATATGAAAGAAAGAATAACTAAGGCAAAGGCTGAATGTTCTATTGTTGAGAATTTACAAATAAGTTCATCATTTTAAGTCGGTTCTTTATAAAGTTTTAGGACATAAAACTGAGAGATCACTTAATTTTGCAACAGTATAACAAAAGTATTGCAATTTATGAAGGGTCATTTTTCATTTTCCGGAGCATTTTAGGCCACTTCTAGCCCATTACTAAATACTGGCGCTCACTGAAGCACCTTCCACCTGTTTACATGCAAACGTATCAATGATCCTATTCCTCCGTACCACTTTTCTATCTTTGTTTTCTGTCTCTAATAGTATAATGCCAGAGACTAGGTAAATGATAATGAAAAAAGAAAAGCCGGCTGTTTTGGAGACACTAAGCCCAAGCAGCTGGGCACATTCCTCAGTGAGATTCCCACTCCGTATCACCTCTCTACCACCACGGACAGAGCTATACAGCATCCAAGTAAGACCATGAGGAAAGCAAGCCACCAACCACACTGGGAGACAGGAAGGTTGCATTCAGATTCAGATCTTTCCCCCTCTACGTAGAAAGTCCTCAATATGCATGCAGTCCTTGTGATTCTACTCTGGTCACTTTTATCTAATCCCTTTTATCACTCAGAAGCTCTACTTCTAAGCACAACAGTCATAGTAAATTCTCACCCATTTAATAGCTCAAGATGAGGATTCAAATCCAAATTAAGTTTTGAAAAAGAAAAACCATATTCAAATCACAGCAGTTAAGAACAGGAAAGTGTTAATATCAGTTCCTTGCGCTTGTGAGGCAGGCGGCGGAAACACTGAACTAAATTCCCAATCCAAAAATCATCATTATTATGAAAAAAACTTGCCACCAATGCAATCACAAAAGAGAAATTATAAGTGTAGACTCTAAAATTGGGATACTAAAACCTTCAATATTTGTAGATAATACAATTTGAACTTGGCAATTTCCCTACAAGAAATGAGAAACTTCTATAAACAAAAAAACCATTCAGTTCAGCCCTGGAATGAGAAAATACGATGAAAAAATCAGTAAGCTTCAAGTAAACACACAATAACCTGTTGGAAAAAAATATGAGAGAAATTTTACTTATAAGAATAAGAATCAGAAATACAAAAGTATTGAAATAAAAAATGAATAACGAGCAAAGTCTATCTAAAGAGAAATTTAAAACTTGTTTACTAATATCAAAAATAGAATAAAAGAAATAAAAATATAAACCACAGAAGGACTCAACCCCTTAAAAGGATTGGACATTAAATATAAAGAAAAATACTGAGTCCTGAGTACCCAGAAAAAATGAATAGAGGTACATTAGACCCATTAGACATGTTAAAAAAAAAAAGTGACAAATAATCAATAAATATGAGGAAATTAATTGTATCTGGATAAAGAGGCCAAAGAATAAGATAGATTTTCAAAAATAGACCAAAATATATAGAAAAGCACTACAATAAAGATATCACATAAGATAAAATTTTTAATAAATGGCATTGTGACAATTCAGTAGTGATCTGAAAAAAAAAAAGGACTTTGGACAGATACCTTAACACACACTAAGATAAAATAAAAATGGACTAAATATTTTAAAAGAAATACCATTATATATTCACATATAAGTAGCTGTGTATCCAACAATAATGTGAAAGACATAGCTAAGTCATTTACGAACAAAGCCCTTCTAACTCTCCTCAAAGTATAAAAAATAGTAAGACTATTTCTAATTTATATAAAAATAATATACACATACTTCATCCTTCCCTGAATTAAATCAAGACAAAAGGCACAGCAAATTTAAAAAATGCAGTTTACATTGCAGATACTAAGTCTAATTATACAAATCCGTATATATGAGCAATAAAGACAATTTAATAGAAAGTGGGCAGAATAGGCCAAGAGTGTTGAAGTGCTCCTGTAATCCCAGCACTTTGGAGGCTGAGGCAGGAGGATCTCTGTGAGTTCGAGACCAGTCTTGGTTACATAGTGAGTCCCAGGTCAGTCTCAACTACATAGTGAGACCCTGTCTCAAAAAAAAAAAAAAAAAAAGTGGGCAAAATATATGAAAAAGCGTTTATGCAAATTAAGTAATATATTTCTTATGTAATATAGCTGGATTCTGAAGAAACACTATTTGTTGCTAACTCAACAATATTTGTGTAAATATATATATGAGAATTCACTTTGAAAATGATTTCACCTTTCTTCCTCAGAGTGATGAGAAAATAATTTCAAAAAGCCCCTAATATATTTACATAAAAATAAATAAGTGTTAGTGCTTTCTTTTTCCTTTTTTTTTTTTTGTATATGGAATCAGACTTGGATCCTTGCACTTGTGAGGCAGGTAGAAGATTCACTGAGCTAAATGCCCAGCCCTCCCTTTTCTATAATAAAATTTTAATTGGTCTTGATATTGATAGTTTTAAATATAATGTAATCTGAATCATAATAAAAAATAAGAATTTCACCAGGAACAACACCTATCATACAACTTTCTTGTAGTAAAAATATCTTAGACAAAGGAGTAATATTTAGAAAATATAAAGAACTAAAAAAAAAATCGCAATCCCCAAATTTAAAGACTCAATCCAAAAATCGGCAACTGAAATGAGTAGAAATTTCTCAGATGAAGTAGAAATGGTAAATAAATATATGAGAAAAAGTTCAGCATCACTGATCATTTGAGAAATAAAAATTTTTAAAAAATGAAATTCCATCTCAATCCAGAAAGAATGGCTGTTATGAAGAAATCAACCAATAATAAATACTGGTGGGCTGTGGGGAAAATTAAATCCTTCTCCAATGTTGGTGTGAGTAGAGATTGTACCAACCACTGTGGGAATCAAAGTGGAGATGCCTCCAAAACTAAAAATATAGGTTCCATTAGACACTAAAAATGTGCTAGACACTGTGCTGTAAGCATTGTTTCATTCTCATAGTGACTCAAGGTGTCAAACATATAATTTTCCCCTTGTATTTATGAAGAAGCAAAGGATCACAAATACATGCTACCTTGTTTTGAACAAGAAAACAAATACACAGAATCATCTTTCAATACTGTTGAATATTCATTTTTAAACAACTTATTTTGTTGAAACTTTGGCATTAAAATGATGTGTGAAACTAGCAGAGGTCTAGAATGTGCAATGCCCCAAATTTAATCTCACAACCACAAAAAAATAAACCAAAGGAAACATTCCCCAACTAATTGGTACTGTTTCTGAATTTTAATACATGGAATTAAGAAACAATTTTATCTTTTTATGTTTCTCTTTGTAAATACATTTTCTCTTGCTCAACAATGAAATTGGTGGGAAAAGTAAGAGGTAAACATAGGAATTCTGAAAAGGTTCAGAATGCAAAATTTGCCTTGCCTAGCCTCCACTGAGTGAAGAGGAATTGTCTTGGGTTGCATATATAATATATAATACTATATAATATATAATACTATATAACATATAATACTACATAATATATACTATAAAATATATAAACATATATATATAATATCCTTAGTGTGTATAAGCGACATTTCCTTTACTTTTAAAGTTTTTTATGACACTGAAATGAAACAACATAAACCCATTTAATAATTAAATAACAAAATTGGCCTGTTAGAAAAATAAAAACTCTCTTCACAGGCACGTACATGTGTAGGGAGGTTGAAGTACTGTTACAAGTGATCACTGCAATTTTTTCAACAACTCTCAAAGCATATGGATCATCTGATACATTCGGCTCTCTCATTGGACCGACTATACATGATCACACACTGTTACTCTATGTATGAGAGTTAGAAGGATGGGAAAAGCCAGTTTATGAAACTAACTTTATGTTTTGCAAAGAAACTGAGGCTAGCCGAGATTTAGCTCAGTGGTTCCGGCGCCTGCCACGCAAGCACAAGGACCTGAGTTCAATCCCTGCTACCAAAAAAAAAAAAAAGACATTGAGGCTTGGTTCCACTAAAATACGTAAGCCATTGAATATTATTTCTTATTCAGTGTATCAATATAATTCCGTCTACAGTCTTGAGAAGTCACTGGCTGCTGAGGTGAATTCTCATAAGCCTGTGGGATCCTTATAAGAAAAGCACAGGACAGATATGATAATATCTTCTGGCTCTCTGGCATAAGGATAGGCCAAAATGTGTACACTGGAGACTTAAAGAGAATGGTCCATGAGTTAAAAGAAGTTAAATGAGGAAAGGGTCTCTGGGAATGACTTATAGGTTTTAAAACAGATGAGGAGCTGAGTGATCATCTGATCGTGAGGAAGAGGGAGAGGATTTTAGAAATAACATGAAAAGCTTCATTTTCAATGTGTTAAATCTGAGGTAAACATTTAATATCCTCTCCCTCAAAAAGACATCTATATAGTAGTTGAATGTCACAATGAAGTTTTAAAGAAAGCTGGAGTGAAAAATAAATTTAATAAGTACACATCAAAAAATATTTGTATTTAACACTGAGACTGAATTATCCATAACTCAGACTGACTTAAGCAGGAAATTTGTTATGTATGGCCATGATTCTTTTTTCTTTTTTTGTACTGGGGATCAAACTCAGGGCCTTGCTCTTGTGAAGCAGGCAGCAGAAGCACTGAGATAAATCCCTGGCCCTAGGAAATTTATTATGCAACTTATATGTCAGGCTAGAAGAAAAGTAGACCTTATGGATTTACCACATCAATCATATTGACAGTTTTAAAGGTAGGTGTTATGCTTAATCACTTTACGGGAAAAAACTTGTATCATCATAGAGAAAAAATGACTTGCTTAAGCTGTACAAAATTAATGAATATAAAAGCCAAATACTAAGGTCTATGCTATTCTTATCAAATTCACTATGTTAGAATAAAATAAATGAAGTAACAGCAAACATATTTATGTGTTTTTATTTTTTTAAATTTATATGTCTAACTTTACTAGATCATTGAAGATTTTATTCTGATCATATACCAGTGACTTTGAGTTTCCCCTGTTCTCATCTTTCCTGTTAGGCTAAGTCACATAAAAATATTCATAAACTTCTGCCAGCAATTCATTAGCTATCAAATAATAATAATGTAAATGGTTGGCAGTGAATAGTACATTTTTTGTTAAATCCATCTGCTAATTCTCATTCTTTTTATGGCCTAATTTCATTGAACACATTCTGACATCTTGTAGGTCAGAGCCACATGGATAGCACTTATTTCTAAAATTATTTCAGTATTGTTTTCCTTTTCATATTTATAAATTGTGAATATTAACTTCTTCAGATCCTGCAGGAAATTTGCATATCAGAAAATTTTACACAAAGCTTAAATCTTTCAGATAAACCTTACAATATTTAAAACTTTGGTTACAAATGCACAAATAATCAGATGTCAGTAAACTATATTCATACACATAAAGAATAGTCTCATATAGTCCATATAGACATTTATTCCTCAGAGAGTATGCATGGCAATATAGTTCTTCTTTTATAGTCTTGAAAGTTTTGCTGTCAAAATAGAGTTTTTCTATTTCTGGATACCTAAAAGTTTGCAATATAAAAAATATCTTCCATTTTCACTTGTTCTTTTCTGTGATTTGAAATGTATTGTCACAGTGAAAAAACAAAATGTATGCCTACACTTTAAAACCACTTAAATTTTCTCTTTTTTTTTCTTTCAATTATCACAATTTTTCCTAATTACTTCTTACTTAGAAATCCTGTCACATCTTTCCTTGTCACACAACTGGGATTTACATTCTCCCTCCTAAAACAGCACTACAAATGAAAACATTGTTTCTGGTTCCAACTGCATATTCAATAGCTGCTGAAAAAAGCAGAAATATACTCACTCAACTTGTCTTAATAAATTCATACTTCAACTTAGCAGTGTGAAGAGTTAAGAAAATCAAAAACTGCGAATTTTTGGAATGATCACAGTAAAGCACAATTTAATTTATTTAAAGTAGAGAGGAATCTAGTTCTCATTCCTTAAACCTCCCAAGAAAAAGACAGTCAACCTTTGCCAAAGGGCAAAGAAGAGTATTGTTTATGAAACATTTTGTCCTTTTAGAAGATGTCATCCAATGTAGTCTTTTATCTGATAATTTGAAAAAAAATCCCTCTAATGAATTTTAACTGTTTTGGAATATTGAAATTTGTTATAATTTCATATTTTCTTTCACAAAATTAGCAGCCCTCAAGTTCGCTGACATCAATGCCAGGAGATACGTCCTGTTTATAAGATCCACATGAATTGCTTACTATGAGCCTTAGAGTCCAAGGTGTGTAAATGAACCACGTCATCCCAATTCAAGAAGAGCACATACTGCAGTCATTCCAATTCACTGCAGCCATGTAGACCAATCTCATTCTAAATTTCCTCAAGGGCTGTCACCACTTCAGTCTGGCAAACTGACAAACCAGAATAGATACAGTATTGATTTGTGTGTTCTCAGTGGTGCAGGTGGAACTAGGATATGAAAGAAGGCCCTTGAAATTAGTATATTGGCAATCATCCATTCTTGGTGTATTTTTCCTCTCTATTCATCTTATTCTGATCAGAAAAATATCTAACTGAGTGCTTTGTGTGAGGTCACTAGCAAAATAATTCCCTTTGCCTTTTCAATTTTTTGGAAAGCCATTAGATTTGGTAAAACCTACATTTCTTGTTATAGCAGTGAAGGAACAATATAAATGGACATATAGTACATGAGACATGACTGGACCTTTATATTGTAATGATATGGCAACTTGTAATCATGCGTGCATGCAGAAAAGACCATTGGAATTGAGTTCCAGCAATACATTTTCTTTGTAAAACTCAATCAGGATGCTGAGTAAACGATATCACCTAAGTTGTCAAGAGTTTGCCCGGGTTCCCTAAATTTTTCCACCAAATAATGAACTATATATCAATTTTACAATATTTATACCAAGCAGTACTTTTGGCTATATATTATTTTTCTGAGAGATTAAATCATTGTGTTAATGAAAAAATGAAGCATAAATAGCAAAATAAACTTCAATCAGAATCCTTACAGATGATTTTTAGCTGCAATTTGATGAACTCACATGTAATATATTTTGGCCTGTGTGGTGAGAATGATGTTGATTTTAAAGAATTATATGACATAATAATAATAAAGAATTTTTTCAAGTATACACAGATAATTCATATTAATAATTTCTGTAACAAATGTTTTCAAATACTCTCACATTATATAGACTTATAACATAATAGATGCTATCACTTATTAAATGGTTGTTAGATGTTACATTTTCCTCTAAGCATTACATGACTTAACCCATGTGATCATTACACTATTTTCATGGTGCAGTTTTACAGTTATCCAATTTTATGATGAAAGATTGAGTGATAGGAGTTAAAGATAACATCACACAATTTTTAAATAATGGGACCAATATTCAAAGCAAGGCATCTAAGCCTACAGTCTTATCTATTAATCAAATCGTTGGTCTTAAATGCCTTCTAATTTTATAAAATATGCAGAAAAAAATTATATCCTCTAAAATAAAATGTTTGCATTATCTTCTAAATTTTACATGAGCAAAAGAGAACAAATTCTGACACCGAGGCCCTCTTGTACATAGTAACCCCAAGGCTCAGACACTAATCCAATATTATTTGTACATTCAAGAAAATCCTTGCTGTTTATGAAGAGTAAAAATTAATTTTAAAGTATGGATGCAATGTGTTGAGTAAAATGTAAACATTTCACATCCCAATATATGAGTTATTTTTGGACTGATAAACATTCAGAGAGAAATGATGGGGCAAAGAAGGAAGGAGGGTGTATACATCTCTACATCACTGGAAAGTAACAGTATCAATAATACCTTCTGTCATCTCTGCTGAAAATCTGATTCATACAAAAGGAAATAATGCATATTCATAATTCTTTTTACATATAAGGTAATAAAGGTAATTTTGAGTTAAGCACAACTTCATAGAAATACAAGTCTCAGTTTACCAATGAGAAGTTAGTTTTTGAGCAATATTTAACCTGCTCTTTCTCTTAAAAAAAAAATTGTCCATTACTACGGATTAGTCGACCTACATTTTCCTGCTAGATTGAACACCTGATTCTTATGTAATTAACATTTTAACTTTTTCTTTGGAAGGGACCAGATGGACAAGAGAAGTATTGGTATCATTGGCTTACACATGGATGTATAAGGGCCACTCTAATGATATGCACCCTCCGCAATAAAATGGTCACCTTATTCCTTTGTGAAAAGATGAAAATATCGTCAAATTCAAAAATATTGTATTAATAATAAACTCTGCAGCACAGATTTCTTTCTAATAGCTTTCCCATTACTTTTTGTCTTAAACTTTTAAGTATTGGTATCATTGGCTTACACATGGATGTATAAGGGCCACTCTAATGATATGCACCCTCCGCAATAAAATGGTCACCTTATTCCTTTGTGAAAAGATGAAAATATCGTCAAATTCAAAAATATTGTATTAATAATAAACTCTGCAGCACAGATTTCTTTCTAATAGCTTTCCCATTACTTTTTGTCTTAAACTTTTTTTTTAAGAATTTTTGTTAGTATAGGGTTATGTATATTTAACATTCAAAACTCGACCTAAAGAGCATCTATCCTTTAAATTTTATGACAAATAAGAAGAAAAGTTTTTGTATTGCAAAGCAAAGTCCTAAAACATGCATTATGTGTTTATCTCTGGTAACAAAATAAACTTGTAAAAGTAATTTCTTAAGTTATTAAAACTCTGAAACTCTGAATTATAGCAGTGTAGTTAAATGTATTTACAGTTGTAGATTTTTTAACGGACTCTGGTAAAATATTTGTGAAGAGAAATTTCGCATATATATAAAAGTGTTGAAAGCTATAAATCAATGTTACCAAACTTTATTTTCAGTTTATGATAATTTATATAATTATAGGTATAAAAACAATAGTTCTTACTGTTTATCAAACACTATTCTAAGATCTTTCTAATACTCTTTTGCTTTATCCATAGCTTAAATCTATAGTGTTAATTTTGTCATTATACATTTAAAAAGCTCCAAAGTTTACAGAATCTTAGTGATGAACTCAGAAAATATCAATAGTTTGCAAAATTCTGAATTAAACTTGAAGCTACATGATTACAAACCACCAGTATCATAATGGCTATAATATTATAATAAAAAATTTCAGCAATTTAAAATACGAACAGCCTTCAGAACAATGTTAGGTGGTAGGATAATGATAAAATAATGATTCATACTTTAAGTAACAGTTCTGTGGTCCCTAAAGTTAATGCAGTAAATCTTTAGTTTTGTCACAGATATGTGTTCCTGAGCTACTTTTAAGGGGGAAAAAAGTGGTAAAGCTATTTATACAGTGATTTTAAAAGTCTAAGCAAACAGTATATTAAAGTGTAAAGTGTATCAATGAAATATTTATAGCAGTTCTTAGCTGATGATAAGAACTTTGTCACGAACCCCTTAGGTGAATTTTGTTAAGTCAGCATCACTTCTGGACAGGTGCACAAGTGCTATGGTGTCAGATGCCGGGGTCCCACATCACATCCATCCTTGGAGTTTCAATGGATGAGCAAAGCTACTTCACTAACTCCTTGAAGCCTAAACTTGCTTTTGCTTCCAGGAGAGTTGGTAAAAGCAGCTCCTTTGTTGAATTGTATTAAGCACTGAATGGCTGGCCAAGTGAAGAGCTTACAATTCATACTGGTAAAAATTCTTTTTTTTTTTTTTTGGTTTTTTGAGACAGGTTCTCACTATGAAGTTGAGACTGATCTAGAACTCACTATGTAGCCCAGGCTGGTCTCAAACTCACAGCAATCCTCCTGCCTCAGCCTCCAGAGTGCTGGGATTACAGGCCTGCACCACGACACCCGGCCTGGTTAAAAATTCTTATTTTTGCTATGGCATGAAATGCTTTTATTATTTTTTTGTTTCCTAATTTTAAAAGAGACTTTCATATTCTTTTAAACAGAAAAAAAAATAATAGGACTTATTGTTTTAACCTTGTAAAAGCTTTGCAGGCACTGCACCATTGTCAAATGCCATCTCTTTCTGATGGAAACACTAAACATTCATTCTTAAGTGGATTAGAGGAACCTGGGTAGAGGTTTCTAATACATCCTCACAGACTTCAGCTCTTGGAATTATCATGATTCAATGAACTAGAGAAGGAAATTAGTGTATGCATCTCAGGTGTGCAGATGACATCTAGTTAAAACCAGAGCTATTTTATCTGATTGCAGAACCAAGGATTGGAATGAATTTGAAAGGCAAAAATCAGCAAAAGGCAAATGATGACATTTTCAAAGGATCAATGAAAACTTCTGATTATACCTTCTAGAAAGCAATAATAAAAGAAGATGGGGAAAACTTAGCCGGAACATAGTTTATGTGCCAAAGATCTGGGGATTTTTAGTTAATGAAACAAAATAACATGACAAGCTAGCAGAAGCTAATTTAATCTTGGGCTGCATTAATAAAGTTACAGTGTGCTTATCATGGAATTGCTAGGCCCGCTGTATTCCATGCCGTCAAGATGAATTTGAAACACTGTTTAATCTTAGATACAAAAACTCAGGATGGGCAATAAAAACTACAGGCCACCAGGAGTCCAAAGTGGGCGAGTGTGTGTAGTGCAGCTGTCTGTGGGAAGCTTCTTGAAGGGGCTGTACAGGTTTAGTATAAACTTTGATTTCAGGGCAAAATATTCTGTGTATTTTATTGTATCAATTGCTTATTTCTCAATCTCATATATTTGCTCATCTAAACAATGGAGTGGAGAAAGGCTCGATCTCTTTTTATTATAAATTAAAATTTTGTAATTGCAGAAAATGATGGAATATAAAGTGATATTGTTATTTATGAGTATAATGTGAAGTATTGAATCAAACTAGTTGTATTCAACACCTCAAATGATGGGCATAATTGTATTGAGAACATTAGAGATGTTTTCCTTAGAAGTTATGAAATGAATAAAATCTATTGTCTATACTGCGGAAAGTTCAAAATATATATTGCTTTTGTCTAATTGAGATTTTGTACTTTTAAAAATCACTTCTCCAGTTCTTGCATCCCCA
Organism: Fukomys damarensis; assembly: GCF_012274545.1. NCBI lineage: Eukaryota > Metazoa > Chordata > Mammalia > Rodentia > Bathyergidae > Fukomys > Fukomys damarensis. The sequence goes on from NW_022900923.1 coordinate 31,594,069, forward strand.
GCCTCCTCCTGTGCTTCTGTTCCCTGAATCTATGAGTGCAACTGTTTCTCACTCACATGTAAGTTAGAGCACGTGGTATTTCTCCTTGTGTGTTTGACTTGTTTCAATTATCATGTGTTCTAAAATTCACTTTATGTAATCACAAATGACTGGATTTCCTTCTTTCTGAAGCCTAGGAGCAGTCTATTCTGTATACACCATATTTTTAATCCATTCACTGGGTCGTGGACTCCTAAGTTGGTTATGAATCAAGGCAACCATGAATAGTGTTACAATGCACATGAAAGCATAAATATACTCAACATATTAATTTCAAAGTATTTTGAGTACATTTTTAAAAATGGGATAGTTGGATCAAATTGTAATTCTATTTTTAGTTTTTTGAGAAATCTCCATTCAATTTTTGTTTGTTTGTTTATTTATTTATTTATTTATTTATTTATTTATTTATTTGTACCAGGGATGGAACTTGGGACCTTGTGCTTGCAAGGAAGGTGGCAGAACCACTGAGCTAAACCCCCAGCCCCTCCATTCAATTTTAAATAATGGCTTGATTTTCTTTCCAAATGACATTCTGAAAAGTTTCCTTTTTCCTCCATACACTTGTCAATAGCTGTCACCTTTCAGTCTTTATCAAAGTCATTTTGACACATGTGAAATGATACTCATTGTGATTTTAACGTGCATTTCTGAATGACCAAAGGTTTTGAAGATTTTTTTCAATGCTTACTGGCTATTTATATGTCCAGTTTTGAGAAATGTCTATTCAGGTCCCTTACCCATTTTGGAATTCTTTGGTTTCTTTGCTTGCTTGTTTGTTCACTTATTTCTGTCTACTGAATGGAGTTGATTGATGCCTTTATATATTTTAGATGTAAATCTCTTATCTGATATCTAGCTTGAAGATAGTTTCTCCCACTTTTTACATTGTCTTTTTTTTTTTATTGTGTTCATTTCTGTGCAGCATTTTTTTTAGTTCAACGTAATCCCACATGTGCATTTTCTTTTGTTTTTAATTACTTGTGCTTTGAGAATTAATTCCAAAATTAATTTCCCAGATCAGTGTTGCATAATTGCTTTCTCCATATTTTTCCAGTACTTTTGAAATTTCATGTCATAAGTTCTTAATCCATTTTAAGTTGGTTTTGTATATGATGTAAGGGTCCAGGTTCATTCTTCCAAATGTAGATATCCAGTTTGCTCAGTAACATTTATTGAAGAAATTGTCCTTTTTACATTGCATGTTCTTGGCACTTTCTCAAAGAAATCAATGGACCTTCTGTGTCTTCCTTTACGAGCGCTCTATTCTGTTTCATTGGCCATTATGTCAGGTTTTTTGCTTGTTCGTTGTTCTTTTAGTGAATAGCTTTGTAGGGTAGTTTAAAATGAAGTGCTGTGATATTACAAGCTTTGGCCATTGTGTTGAAGATTGCTTTGCAATTGGCTATCTTTTGTGATTCCAAATTAATTTTAGTACTGTTTTTCGTAGTTCTGTGAAGAATGTTATTGGTATATGAATAGGAGGACACTGAATCTGTGTGTAAGTGAGATTTCCTTTACTATCACACATACCTCATTTTCATTCCAAACAAGATTATGCAAAATTTCCTTTTTCTCCATACACTTGCCAGCATCACTATATTCTATTAAAAATATATGGTTTACAACTAAAATTTAGGCTAAATAACTTATGGACAAGGAGCCCAAATGATCATTATCACAGGAAAGCACAGAACTTTATTTGATCCAATTATACTCTAGGAAAGGCTTCTCTCTGGGAGAGAACATTTTGTGTTCTTGGGAATTTGGGAAAATGAAATTATAAATTTAGGTTATATCACTTATCACCATTGATCCTTTCCTTTGACATAGTAACAAACTGTCAATAAGTGCAAAAGATTATGATTAGTAATAAAACTGAACTAAATCAATTAACTACTGATATAATAACATGGAAATTTTGAGATATTTTTATAACATATGTGGTGTGAGTCAAAACCCTCATTGTGCTGGGCAAAATGGCGAGTGGAAGAATGATCAGAAATGCGATGGAGGGCCAAGGATTTAGCTCAGTGGCTTGTGGCTATCTTGCAAGTGCAAGGTCCTGAGGTTGATCCCGGCACCAAAAAAAAAAAAAAAAAAAAAAGAGAGAGAGAAACGCATTGGAGTTGTACTATTTGGCACCGTGGAGAAACAGGCCATAGTGGGTCAAGAAAGTCTTTTGCTAACATTTTCATTAATTGATAGGAACAGTAAAGGTATGTTTGTGCATGGTAAAGTTGTTCCTATAGATGAAAAAGAAAAATACGTTTAAAATAACATAAAATAAAAGCAAAACTTTGGTATGGAAGAAAGATAAGAGCAATGCTGGAGCAACAACCAACCCTGCAAGGGTTAGTCAGTATGAAAGTAACAGATTGGTGTGGAGGCATTGAGGTTTCTCTGCCTCTTTTAATTGCTTCATGTCTCCCTGCATGGTATAATACTACAGTCTAGATATGAGAAGGGAATAGGATGGAATGAGAGGTGTTAGAGATTTCAAGGAAGAGATGGTAGTAGTGTTTTGGCTTTAGGGAAATTAAAGCTAGAAGACTGCTTAAATTGAAATTTATGACAAAATTTCATATATCAATAAAGGCAGTGCTGAGACATGACCATGACCATACTGCAGATGCCTGAATAGACAGAAGAACATTCATCCCTAAATCACTGAAGAAGTCAAACAAATGAAGATTAATCATTAGAAGCATCTCCCATACAAGTCATCATGGATTATAACAGAATCAAATGCTAGATAAAATTATAGTGAGACTAATGTCCTCAAAGGACAGGTGACCATCATGATAGGAAAGAGGGATTCTAATAACTGCCTTCAAAATCTTTTGGAGTTTTATGGAAGGGAGAGAGGACTATGGTGGCCATTCATCCCAGCTTCTGTCCCAGGGATATTAGTATTTTCCTTAAAAAAATTGTGCTCGTGAGCTTTTCGTCACTGTAAGCAAACGCCTGAGAAAATCAATTTAAAGTAAGAAAGACTTAATTTTGGTCACAGTTGCAGGGATTTAGGTCATGGTCTTTTGGCCCCATTCCTTTTGGCCTCATCCTGAGGCATCTTCATCTAGAACATGGCAGGGAGCATGTTCTAGAACAAAGCAGCTCATTTTAAAGTGGACAGAAGGCAGAGGAGGAGGAGGAGAGAGAGGGCCCCGGGACAAATGTACACTTCCAAGTCATGCTACCAGTGACCTATTTCCTCTGACTATGCCTCATCCGCCGAAGTTCCTGCCACAATGCCATCAAATCATGAACCCATTAAAGGATTAAACCACTGAGAGCCTCGTATTCCCATCACCGTCCAGAAGCCTCACCTCGGAATGTTGCTGCCCTGGAGACCAAACCTAAAATGCATGAACCTTTTGGACACATTTCAAATCTGAACCCTAACATGAAGACACCAGCAGAAGGTGTGTCCTCAAGGCAGAGCAGCTTGTAAGAAGCTAAAGGGAAAAACAGAGAAAGGATAAGAGTAGAGTAATTGTGCTGATGCATGATAGTGAATTTTGCCAGTAGAATAATTTCGACAGTTATGTTAAGAAAGAGATGTTAACTGTATGACTTATAACGACCTAAATGTCCTGGGTAAATAATGTAAACAAAAGAAATAAAATTAATTAGAGTTAATTTTGAATTTCTCACATGGTATGACTAGGCCAAACCCATGACTGCTAAGCAGGAGAAATGGCAAGTGTAGGATTCAGACCCATTTCTTCTTAATGGTGAGGCTCAGTCTATTCCGGAACAAGGGATTCTCCAACCTTTATTCCCGCTGATATGTATTTGGAGACTGGGAGAGAGAATTTTTTTCTGGAAGATTTTAAACTTTGGGACTGTCTTGTCACCATTTTGATCGTGACCATTTTGATCTATGATTCGTGTTTCTGTGCTATACCCAAATGTGTGGGACCAAGACAAAGACCAATTTTTCAGAGAAAGTTCTCGAATTAGGAAGAGAATAAGAATTATTCAGTTCTAATGTTTCATAGTGCCTCATAGTTGGTATATAAAAATATATATTGGCTTTGATTTGCTGATATAAAATTGTGAATATGTAAATTAGTGTTACAATCATTTGAACTAGAAAGATAATCTAGATACAAGGAGGTATTGTTAGCAACTTGATTCCATGATATTTACTTTTAGATTAACTATTAGAAAGCAAATAACTGATATTTATATAGTACAACAGATTTAAAAGTATCTCCGTGTAATCAAATACCGAATCAGTGGAATTGACAGTTTTGAAGCTTACATGGGTTTCCTAAGGAATTAAACAAATGGAAATTATCTTTTTGGTCACTTTTTCGCTGAGAACTAGGGCTTGCTGAGATGAACTACACACAATAATAATTGAGTTGTGGCTACACTGTAAGTTCAATTTAATGTACTGATTCCACTGGATAACATTTTACTGTCATTGGTGATAGAGACCAAGAATGCTTTTCCTCGTCATTTCTTTCAGCGGTAAATATGGTTAACTACATCACTTTACACTCCATAGCTCAAGTAGGACGGCCACTGCAAGTCAGTTTTCAGAAGCGGTTCACTTCAGTTCCTCATATGTTCAGAGTGCTAACATTTATCTAACCCTCAGCTGTGATGCATTGCTGGTCTAGGTTCCCCCGGCAGAATATATAAAGCTAAACTAGAACAAGGAATTAGCCTAGCAAACATCCTACTGTGGCAAGAATTAGAAGCCTCTTTAGAAATCGGCTTGAAAAATGTTCTCGTGCCTGGTAATTAATACTCCCCTTCAAATGGTTTTGACAATTACGCTGCGATCTGTACATTCCATTTTGTAACACAGACACAAAATTAAAGTTATAATATTAAAGTAGTAAATAATGCCAACCTGACATAGCATCAATATGGAAATAATACAGATATTAATGATATCATATAAGATTTGCGGTTATTTTAAATAGATAAGGAACTAAGATTTATATAAAGAATTTATCTCATTTTGTGAATATTATTCATGATTTACTAATAGAAAAACCAAATTAAGAAAATTGAGAACTTGATAGAAGTCACTCAGGTGAAATATGAAGTGACTGGAACTCTCAAAGCATCTGCCTTTCAGGACACATTAAATACTAGTGTTGGGGATGGGGCAGTGTTTAAAAGAACCTTTTGAAAAGGTCACTTTTGATTTTTTCCTATATAAAAGTTCTTTAAAGAAGTAAGATGACTCCAACTTGGATTAGTTCACATTTTTTTCCACTTTTGCATTTTCTATATTTTCTCAATAAGGGTAAGAATGAACAATTTAAACTCTCCAACCTTAATAAATCTTTCCCAGTTTCACTGTCATTCTATACACACCTGGGCACATAGTAGGGAAAAACAACCTCAATTTGCAAATTCTCAATGGCAAAATAATTCAAATTGAGCCCAAGAGGGGAGTAATTAAGACATATTTCCATCTAAATTTTATTATTTATGTAGTCGTGGGCCATTTAGTAATAAGTTTGTGTAAAACTCAGTTACATTAACTTTTTTCCTATGTTCTTATATTCTTTTTTAAATTAATTAAATGTATTCAGTACATTTTAGGTATACATGATGACAGCATTCATCAGAAGGAATTTTTACCTGTACATAATATATCTATATTCATTTTTTTCCTACCCGCCTCCCTTCAACCCCTTCTCTCCTTATTTAAAAAATGTTTTAATTTTATCCTTCTTTTCACTTCCTTCCTTTTGCCCCTCCCTAGTTTCCCTTCACATGCCAACATTTTCTTCCTATTTCACAAACAGAACAGCATCACAGACGGGGAATGGAATGTATTTAAAACAGAATTTACCCATGTCAATGACCAAAGAATGGTGTTTACCTTTCAATACTTGAAATTTCTACAACTTGCAATGCTAGAAGAATATATGTGCTACATAATCCTTCTTTGCGCTTGTGCTACTTACATAAGCATTAAATCTGTATGTGTATGCAGACATGTATACCCCCCCACACACACACACCCTCAAATACATAGCATCTGCCAAAAGACTGACATGAGGAAATAGAAAATGTCTTAAACTCAGAACAGGAAACTGTTTCTACTTATACCAACTCAATGTATTGATTTGTCATAGCTTTTGCTATTTGTGCAACCTTTGAGAGATGTTAATCTGAGATGAGGACTGATGGGTAAAAATACGTGCACAGGGAGAGGAGTAGCATCATGGTAGGTATTAGTCAGAATACAATGTTTCTTCTTTCAAACTGCAACACAGTCTTTGCCGATCTGTTACTATGCTTTTTACAGGGCACATGAACAGAAACTCTGATATAAAGTGCATATCAAATCTGTCTCTGTCATATATATCTATATACAGATATATAGATATATATGCAGCAGATTCATTATATACACTCACATATAAATGTACATTACAAAACTAGATATAAAACATCACATTGTTCCGTGTTTTCTTTTGATTATTGAGTAAAACATGGCATTAAAGAGAGAATTCAAAATATATTTTGATATTTTGTCTTATATACAGCTGCTACCTCAGACTTTTCTACTTAAATGCATGTTGAAAAACCTTGACTGAATATGTTACTCTGAAAATAGTTATTAAATTCGCATTTGATTATGCTAAAATGGATGTTATGACTAGTTTTGTGCACTCACAGCAGAATTTAAGTTTTAAGAAGTGTTTTAATGCGTCCACATGCCCTAAAAGTAGCCAAGGAGCTATGGAATAACCTGAGCAAAAGTACTTTAGCCATTTTAGTTTAAAATTTCTGTTTGCCTTAAAACAATTTATCCTGAGAAATTATAATACTGAAAGTATTTTACTCTCTTAAACTAAACATCTTACTTTAGAAAATATTTAATATTAATTGTTTTATATTTTGACTACATTATCAGTTAGATAATAGAACTATTGTAGGAAAATGTTCATCATATTTGATTTAGAGCATAAAAGAACATAATAGATTAAATTAGGAACAGGTACACGATTTTTTAAAGTGTCAAATTTTTCACCTCAATAACATTTTGTAAGACTTTGAATTATCTCTTTCTCTCTTTACTTACAATTATGTAGTCTCCCTATTGTGGAGTATTTAATGAATCCTCAGAACAAAATATAATTTTTTAATAAAAATGGAATTATTAAACATAGCACAATTAAAATGTCATTATTTCAATAATACTGATTTCAGCTGGTAATGGATCCCTTGCAGAGTATTTAAAATTACTAATTCTCCTTTCTAAAGAGAATGTGCCTGCGTCTGCTCCAAAAAAGCAAACCCTCTAAATCTTCATTATTGCACACGATGCTGGTTTCTTCAGTCAGCATATTTCAAACAGTAGTCTCAGGGGCCCTATTTTTCCCCTAAATAAGGTAGTTAAATTAGCATATGTCTCTAATAATAGGGAGTGATATTAAAATTGAAATACAACAATCAAAATTAAGAATTTAATTAAAGACAGAAAAAGCTGAATTTTGCCACCTATGTTTCTTTTTTCCAAATATTATATTCTAGGCTCATTGTTAATTTTTGTTATTTTAATATTAGCTATATTTATTATATGGAATGATTCTTGTATTTATAAATATACAGTACAGACACCCACTTAAATTATAAGATCAGATTTCTGGAGAGCACTTAGTACCCAGACTCTAAAAGAGAATTTGCACCCTAGAAAGCAAAGGTCTACTGAGTAAATTAAGTTCTGCACTGTTCTAAAGAGATGTATTTATAAGGTGTGTAGACTACTATTGTTCAAGTAGAGATTTATTAACTCCATTGAGAAATTCTTCTTTGTAGTACTGTCAATGTAAGAATTTATAAATCAGAGCACATTGTGATGTTTGCAGTAATAATATGTCTATGTATCAAGAGCTTATATTCAGGTAGTTATTTTTCCTATCACTTTGATTAAATTATTATTTCTCATGATGCTATAAGTAAAATTAAAGGCATATTTAAATATGTCTTTAACATTATTTTACTAGACACTTTGTAACACAAGAGTAAGAGGATGATGTAATTTTATTTTCATTTTTTAAACCTCAATGTAAAGAAAAACATCTATTGAGAATTTGTTAATTGTCATGCACTTTAGGTTGAAATGCAAGGTTTCTATAAGCATGGCATGGCGATAGAAGCAAACTTCAATATTAACAGAAAAATTACATCTATTTAGACTTTTAACACGATTCTATTTTTATTAAAATATTAAGCAACTCCCCCAGTTTTTTAAAAAATATTTCAATTGACTTGATTATTACTTTCATCTACTGGGCTTGCTGTTGCGCCTAAAAAGCATTTGACACACACTTGTCACATTAACACGTAATAGATATCAGAAGATAATTTTTATATAATTGAATTTTGTGATGTAAAATTAAATTTATAAATATAATTTTCTTACATCTTACTAATGCTTCTAATAATTGCAGATTTGATTACAAAACCTACGATCATTCAATTTCAATCTCTCTCCCTCTGAAGAATTATGCTGTGTGAACTCTTCAAATCAGTTGGCCATAAATGGCTCTTTACTAAGCTTCATTCAGCTCTTGCAAAATTTATTTCTTGAATCCTTTAGTCTAATGACACTTTTTAGGTTTTTTGTGGCAATGAAAATAAATCATTAATTTTCCTTCCTAATATTGTTTCAAAATCACAGTACATTTCTTATGCTTTTTTTCATGAAAGATTGTTGAAATATAAAAAAATATTGGTGTATTAATATATCTGGTATGATTTAGGGTTCTCAATTTTCATTATGTCATTCTAACAGATGTAGAAGGTGGGTCATATTGTTGTCCTTGTATAAATGAGGACAACTGAGGGGATAATAACATTAAATGAGCTTCTCAGTGTCACCGTTAATAAATTGATAATATTGGGATTAAACTCCACAGCTATTACTACATCTAAAGGAAGCAAGATCTTCTGCTAAGTAAGAACTACCAACTTTTAGCTTCATTTAAGTTATATTATAGAACTCTAGTGAGAAAAATGTTATAGCTTACATCTGTGTATCAAATAAAAATATATTGTTATCTTTAACCACTAGTAATCAAGGGCATGGCCCCTGATTTAGTTTTACCAACCTTCACTGTACATGAACTAGCAAGTACAAGTTTAAACTTCTTACTACGCCACTCAAAGGCAAATTGTCTATTGATCTGTTGAATACAATGACCTTAAAAGTCAACCATTATGAAGCTGATTCAACTAGTTTTAATGCACCTCCCAGTTTTTTCTAAATGAAATGAATTTAATTATTAAAATCCTCTGCACAATTTACTGAGCAAATTATGTCATAAGTCACACAGTAAAGATAATTTTAGTATTTGAATAATAATACATCAAAATAAAATTTTTCTGAAGCCCTTTTATTTATGAGAGGATTCCTACAATCTTTTTCCAAAGTAAATAAAAGTATAAATTGGTCAAATTTTGCTTCAGTGATACTAAAGGAGTAATATCTGACCAGTGCAAATTTTGTGTTTTATAAAATAAGTTTCCTTCGCCATAGTTTAGAGAAAGTATGTTTTCTTTTAAGCCACAAAAATGCTTTATTTTTCAATACCTATAATAATCAAGCTGAGACTTTAACAAATAAAATTAGAGAACAAAAAAGTGATTAATTATTGCATTTGCTCCATCATACAATTTTGAAGAGTTGCCAAACTATCTTATAATTAGTACACCATTTAAGATAGTAATAATATTAGTCCATGTTCTTTGAGTATATGAAAGCCATACAATTTCCTTCAGCGATGAGGAGGAATGTGAAAAAAAAAAAGTTTGTAAAGAGGATAACAAATTAATTTTTAAACATTAACCAATAATTCATTTATGAATAACAGGAACTTGATTATATATTTAAGTATAACCTATTTTGAGCATCTGAATTTATAAGAAGTATGATGCAAAATTATGGATGGCAGTAAAGTATCTTAAATTTTTAGTTATTTACTTATTTTTGTTTTCTTTGTTTTTTTTGTTTTTGGGGAGTACCCAGGATCAAACTCAGGTCTTTGAGCTTGCAAGGCAGGGACAAGAACCACTGAGCTCAATCCCTGGCTCTATTTACTTATTTTTGATATATGTATTTCATATATGAAGCATGATACTGAATATAAAATGAATATCCCTTTCACAGTTCAGAATAAGGTTAACCTACAAAATTCTATCATTTGACATTGTTGAATGCCATAAAAGAACACTGTAAGTGAAATATGTTTCACTTTCTGGACTGATGAGGACTTTGGTTTTAAAATGAGACAAAATTACATCTAGTATGAGTATGACTCTAAATATGGCCCAGAGATTCCATGCACCACAACCTTTTGGAGTGTTTATACATTCCTAGGTTCTGGATGAAGACTACAAACTCAGACTCCTCAGGCCTCAGCACACTGTTCTACACTAAATACAAGCAATTCTTGTGCAAACTGGAACCTGAGATTTTCCTTCTTACCTAAAAGTCTTATGTGGAAAAAGTAACTACTTAGTTGCTTTACCTATTCCTGAGTGAAGAATAAAATTATATTGTATAGTCCCATCTTTTGAGTTAGCATATTGAGATATCTCATTCATAGTTTCATTCACAGACTAAGTAGAATTTTGTTTAAAAGAACATTTCCTCATATAGCCTCTATTAATATGTATAAAATTAAAGTGCCACATAATTTATTGAATGCATATCATATGCTCAATAGTTCATGTTTTATCTTATTTCATTTTCATAGTATGTGTGAGGTTCACATTATTAACCCTGCAGTAACAGGTGTGGAAAATAGAATGGTCATATAAATGGAATATCATTCTATCTTGCTTGGTTTGCCTCTGGTCCTAGTATCTCTATCTTTCTTACTGAGCTAGAGACTTATGCCTATTGGAAAAAAATTGAAATAACAATACCAAAAACTTTCCTGAGAAGTCTTTCTGGTCTACCCCTGTCCAGTGCCTCACCTTGGATACTCCTAACATAAAGACTACTCATATATCAATCATTGGCAAGTATCACTGTTAATATCTGCTTTTATGCCTGTTTCCTCCAGAGATTATGAAATTGTTCTGGGCAAGAATTAATTTATCTTATTGGTTCCTAATGTGATGAAACATTTGATAAATGAATGTAAAGTATTATATGCTTAATTGTGAAACCCTGAAAAATGTATGAATCAAAATATCACTTACTATTGTTAATTTAAAATATACACTCAAGGAAAAAAATACCTCCTAAACAATGAACAAAAATTATTAGTAGTGTTCTTTGAAAGACAGAAAACATTTCCCAAAAAAATGTACTAGGCTTCTTGCTGTTGTTACTAAAGTACTTTTCTAAAGCTAGAATATCATATCTTCCCAGGGGAGCTATTTTGTGGTCTCCTTTGTTTTTCCATGAAGTGACATTGGTTTCAAGCTAATATCAAAATGATTCTACTTGCACATGAAATTGAAGTATTTCTTTATAAAGTACAACTAATAGTTTTCATCTAGAATTTCCTAGGGTTTCTTTTCTTTTCTTTATTTATTTTTTTTGTACCACCAGGGATTGAACTCAGGTCCTTGTGCTTTCAAGACAGGCCACTGAACCACTGAGCTAAATCCCCAGCCCAAGGGGTTTTTAATAGATCAAAAATTTTTTGTGTGTATAACGGGTATGGTGGTGCACACCTGCAATCCTAATACTGTTGGAGGCTCAGCAGGAGGATTGCAAGTTTGAGCTCAGCCTGAGTAACATAGTTACTTAGCAAGATCTTGCCTCAAAGTAAAAAACAACAACAACAAAAAAAAAAAAAAAAA
>NW_022900923.1:31606158-31615784 GCF_012274545.1 Fukomys damarensis
AAAAAAAAAAAAAAAAAAAAAAAAAAAAAAAAAAAAAAAAGGAAAAGAAAAAGGGCTGGGGATATAGCTCAGTGCAGCGAATTTGGATTCTATCCTCAGTACTGAAAGAAATTGTAAATATTTGCTCTTTCTGTTATGGCTTGTGTGCTTATGTAACCACAAAGCTTAACGCAGTCATAGGTGGGGCTTTTTCAGAGGTAGCTGGATTTAGAATGTGTGATGTTGGGATCAAGAGTATATGGTTACTAAATTAGTCTACTGATTGGTGTGACATAGTCTTGGAAGTGGATAGTTGGAAGGAAGGCCCTGCCTAGGTGTGAGTGCTACTCATCCTAAGGGCAAGTAGCCTGGATTAAAAATAAGGGATAGAAAGAGGGCTATTGTGGTTGCTTGCTTCTTGCTACTTCATTGCTTTGCTGCCTTCATCCTGCCATGAACTGTTTCTCCTTACACACTTCTGCCATGACACCCTGTCTTGGAGTCAGTCGATTATGAACTAAAACCTCTACAAACTGTGAACTACAATAAATCTTCCCTCCTTTAATTTTGGATGTCAAGTATTTTGTCTCAACCATGAAAAAAATAATTAAGACATCTTCTATTCATAACCTCTTGGTATATACAAGTCAAATACCAAAATACATATTAGTAAATATGTTCCTATGTCGAATGACATGTACTAAAAATGGCTTAGCTAGAATTCTACTGGGATATAAAATCCTTAAAGGCTTACAAAAAAGGCCTCCTAATTTCTTTAATGCTTTCATTTTAAAATAAATTTTTATTCTTACAAATTTTGATTAAATTTAATTTGAGCTTTTTTAAAACAAAATTTGAAGTTATAGTATTCTTCCATGATTTCAAATTTATAACATTCCTTTTCCTCAATAAAAAAATCCCATTGCCATATACATGTCACTAAATTAAAGTAGTCAAGTTTGTTTCTTACTAGACCAATATGCAATCTGAATTTAATGGTGAATACAAATCACAAATCCCATTATATAATCACAAATCCCAGGAGAAGAAGTGCAGTCCCTTTCAATCTTGAAAACGTGCCCAACCAGTGTCAAAATGGACACTGATGTCATATGCTTAGGTGTGTATGATAATAAAGGTTAACACAAAAGGGGAATTTAAATAAAATAAAATGAAATAATGCATATTACATTTAAAAATTACATGTTGGATTCTACTTGTGTGAGTGCTCAAACTGCAACCCCAAACCCACTCATTTATATTGCAAAGTACCAAAAACTACAGTTAAATCCAAATCCTGGGATTTCATTAAAAAAAAGAGAGAGAGAGCCTGTACATTATTTCTTTTGCCTTAAAAGGAAAACAAATGATGCATGTGTCATAGATTTGTGATCACTGGCATAGGAGATATTCAAAATTACAGAAATACTGTATATGCAAATAATATATCTTACATTCATCACCTGGAAGAATTTTAGACACATGAACATTCAAATGTTAATGTCTGTAACAGCTCTTTCTTGTTGGAAATTAAAATTAGGTACACCATCTTTATACTTAACAGTTATCAATTTGGAAATCTTATTGACATTTTAAAAGACCCTTTCAGGCTGTATGTTAAAATCTTGCAGAATATGCTTCCAAAGGAGGATACTTTGTCATTAAAACCATCCAATCTATTCACAAAATATATGAATAAGTCCTAGGTTCAAATGCTTGTGAAAATTAAAATCAATCATGATACACCAAAGAAAGTATGGGGAATTCAAGTTTTAACTTTAGGTATAACAGAAAAAAATGGAAACTTTAATACTTAATTTTCCTAAAAGTACTGCACTCACAAATGATAAGATTAATGTTTCTTCCATAACTAGTTTAAAAGCATGCCTATATTAAAGTCTTTTAAAAGATTGCCTCCTTTTCCCTGTCAACAACACACTTTTCATGTTGTCCTGAATATATAATGTTCTAAACTAATACATTGTACAAGGAAAAAAAAAAAAACTTATTTGAAACGTTCAATTTTGTACTGGCCCAGGGAACTACAAGCACAACAAATGGAAATTAACAGCCTATGATCTAATTTTATACGTGTTCAATTGTAATACTCTGGTCTAAATGGACATGTTTTATAAAATTTGTAATCAGTTAACCCGTTAAGGTCTGCTGGGTGAGCGACTTGAATTCTGAAGACAGGGCTGAGACGGCTGCATAGCCCCAGGTGTTGTTTCTATTTCCTAGCAGGGTGAATACAGAATAAATGTAGTCACAGCGCCCGACAGACTCTTGCATAGTAGAAGTGCCCACATTGTGTTATGTTGGATCAACTAAAGAAGTAGGAGCCAAAAAATTTTTATTTTTTGTTCACTGCATTGCTGAGAGCAGGGCATATAACCTTTCTGAATATCACGTGAGTTCATGACTGATTTAATCATATAGTGAAGGATGAATAAACGTATTAATAGCTCTGGGTCTGAATAGGAAATATACTACCTAAGGAAAACTGAGCATGAAAGCATGTTTCTGTAGGTAAATTTTGAAGTATTCAGCATTTTGAGTCTCTTCCATAACTTAGAGCACTCTCCTAATTGTCTGGAACTTGACGCTTATTTGCTTTTGGTTCTTCAACCCTTCTCATCACTACACATAAACAGTTATGAAATGATTCCAAGCCACAGTAATAATTGTGGGGACAGAAGCCCTGAGCTTGCTTAGAGAGGAGTATGTTTTTGTTTCAGCTTCATGTATTTGCCTAGTATTAGTACATGTTTGAAGTATATACTGTTTGTGTTCCTTGTGTGAAGTTGGTAGATGTGCGTCACACATCTTAATTATTGTTTTTTATTCCCTTTCCCTCTTCTCCTTCCATTTCTTGATCCCCTTCTCATTTGAGCAAGATCAGCACTATGTGTTAAGCAGTTCCCTAAGAGAGTGTGTGAACTGTATTTGAATTCATTTGAAATTTACAGTGTGCTAGAGAAAGTGCAAACTTTATCTCTTTTAATCTTTAAACAACAAAGAGATGATGGCAGTTTGTGTCATTTTACAGATAACCAAATCAGAACAGAAAACTTATAAATATTGTTTGAATTCTGACCCTCAAATTCATACTCTTTTATTTAAATTGCTGGTTATTTTATAATTGACAATAAAATTTATTTGAAAGTAATTCTAATGAAAAACATTTTAGTTTATGGTAACTAAAATTAATTACAGTATTGCACCATAACAAAATCTGACATATTTTGATAGTTTTTACTAAAGGAAAAATTAATCCATTGAAGAAGTTCTATGAACTAGTGCTAAATAATTAAATGAAAAGATACATTAAAATTTTGTGCTGATGGAAAAATTGAACTACCTTAAAAAGATGCATTTGTTTTTTCTTAGTAATGGTACAGGTACTCATAACTTTAGAAAACTTGTCATTTATTGATACATTTATTTCCTTTTGCTTAAACATTTTAATGGCTATAAACATTTTAATATTCACATAGCAGGAAAGACAGAATAAAGTTAACTAACAGGGAAAACATGATCTTCAGTAGAAACAGTTAATAATAATACATTTATAAAATGCTTTAAAATTTTCAAGGTTCTTTCATACACACTATATCACTTAGCCCTAAAAAGCCCTGTGAGTTTGCCAGGGAAAATAAATTACTAACCCAATTTTATAGGTGAACAAATTAAGGCTCAAAAAGATTAAGTGCCTTGTCCAATAACACACAAAGTTTTTACAGTGGCATTTATGTATTATTAAAATCAAGTTTCTTTCTGGCTTTTCTGGTGTCTTTCAAAACAATGATTTTATCATATGGAATAGATTTACCAATTATTCCTTGGTTTTTAAATTGGCTTTAATTTTAAAACTGTAAGTGAATGGTTTCCCTGAAATAATTCTTTATAGGCTCTTAAAATTCCTACACAGAAATTAGTATGTTCCTAATAAAAAAAATAGACAACAGACAAATGAACCAAAAAGGAAGCAATTGTTCTGTTTACTGAAGTGCTTAGAAAATGCATGCATTTGCTGCACTAACAGTTCCTGAATCTTAGGATTAATTATACCACATTTTCCATTTATACCAGTTGTACCACATTCTTAGGTTGTAATAATAAAGAATATTTGGTAAGAATCATAGATATGTCCCATCACTTTAACATAAATAATGATGAGCAGTTTTGAGCTCTGGGAATACTGCAAGATCACAGAGAATGCAGCTCAGAGGCTTATCATATAAATTAATGCAGCACCACATCTGAGAGCAAGACGCAGAGAAATGAATTCAAATGAAGGAAAGGAATTGCCATGTATAATATTCTAAAATAAAGCAAAAAATAGGCAATAATATTATTTTACTTTTCAATTTAAGCTTTTGGGATTCCAGAAGTGGATTTGAGGATTTCATTTGCAGTGATTCTTTACCTTATTAGATGTCCTGCCGTAACTACATAAGAAGGACATACAAGTAACAAAATTAATCCAAATATATTCAGGCAATGAAACTGAAGATTAGTCAGCCACGTGAATGTGTTCTTTCCATCGTCTTGCTTGGATGGTGTGGTAGAGGGTGCTTAGCATCATTCCACAAATGCACGGTGACTGGTCATGTCAAGGGTGGCTGGTGTTGCCATTTCTTCATTCTTATATTTGAAATGTGACTTTCAAGTTAGTAATTAAGCTGGAAAAAGCCATGGATTTCTTCAAACTAATAAAATCAGATTCAGCCCCATTTTTAATGTATAATCTATGAAGTGCTATGAAACTGTTGCTTGCTAGCATTACACACAGGTATAGAAGTCAAAATATAAACATCTTTAAATACATTGGGGATACAGGGTATCTAAGCTCTACCACTAATTCATTGTGCTGCCAATTTTTAATCACATCTGCTCCACTGGCTACTTCCTTTCAATATACCGAGAGATCATCAAAGAATAATATGTTTCACAGTTATCAATTATCCACCATCATGTTTTAATATGCTATAGACCATATTTATAAGCTTAGCACAAATCACAGCAGGCTACTATTTCTGCTAAGCCTGTATTTCCATACCGCCCTGAGAGTCACAGCTGTCTGGTTGGGCCTTCTGACGGATCCCATTTCAATCTCAAGTGATGTAAAAGAGTGGATTTTAGTTCAGCTTCCCACCTACTTATTTTCCAAGCACTTGATACGGCTTTCAGATGAAGTGGGACACATTCTGTCCCGCTGTGACATATATCAAGTTGATTTAAAATAGGCAAGCGTCCTGTATGCTGAGAACACATCTTTATTGTCATGAGCTACGAGATTCTTCCAACATTCGGGCTATAAATACTCTTGGATAATTTGTGTTCTGGCAAAAAAAAAAAAAAAAAAAAAACTACATGCCCCCTCTACCAAAACCAAAATAATTGATTCTGGAAGATGATTTCCAAAGTTCAAATGAAAGTTACAAAGCAGTGCCACCTAGGAATGAATTTAGCCTTTTAGAGTCATAACGCTTTAATCAGTGCATTGAAAGTGAAATGATAAGTACGAAATCGAAGGTTTCACGTGAACAATACGAGGCTCTTGTTAGGTCACGTTACATGCCAGTTTACAATCGACCTTAAAACATTTTGGTGCGATGTACTCATCTTGTCCTTTCGTTAAAATCTTTTTGATCACAGAAGAACAAGTTTTGTTAGCACCAGCAAAGCAACTTCGTGAGAAAATAGGTACAATGGGCTTTAATTCTGACAGACGACTCAGGACACACACTGTCAGGACATGTGGTCCTTTCTGTTAGACATCAGAGCAGTTGTGGTTTGCCACTTCCTATGACAAATTATCAAGCGTACGGTACACTGTACCAGCCATCTAAAATAGCTGAATCCCTGCGTGGACAAAAAATAGTAGCATTCCAAGTCCTCTCCACAATTTATACTTCATAGCACTTCTTTTATTAGTATTCTGGTAAATCCCAGCAGAAAGAATTTGCTATTAAGGAAAAAAAAAAATTGTGCTGGGCAATATATTTATAAAAGCATGTGAATCTTAATTTGTATAGTTTGATAACTGAAAAAGGCAAATATCATGATCATTGACTTCTTGTAGGACATGTAATGTTTTAAAGCTTATTCTTTTTCCCAGAGTAATTGATATACATAATAAAATTAAAAATATCTCCTACATATATAACAAATTTATTTAGGAAGATGTTTAGTTTTTGTATATTTGCAACCTCTTCATTTCAATGTCTAATATTTCCGTACATATTTTTTAACATCACTATATTTTTATATATAAAAGTATGTTATGTCAATCATACTGAACATAGATTATTTTTAAGACACTTCTTCCTGTGATCATAATGTGTGTAACTTTTTGTTGCCATTTATTTTCAGTTTCTTAACTTATAAAATAAGAGAATTGAAGTACTCTGTCCTTATGGCCTCTTTCAGCTTTATTATTTCAGATTTAATATTCAAAACTAGTAATTGTTAGAAAGATTACAATAGCTAAGCTCTGAAAGAAGTATAGATGCCTGTAGACAGAATAATGAATAAAAAGGAGTATATATGCGTGATGGAATATTATTCAGCCACAAAGAAGAAGAAAACCATGCCATTTGAAGAAAAAAAAATGGATAGAACTTGATAATGCGATGTTAAGTGAAATAAGTCCGGCAACCAGTTAAATATATATATAACATCTCTTATATAGAGAATCTAAAATATAAATACATTAAAATAAAGAAGAAAAGGTAGGAAATTAGGAGCCAGAGAGTTTTGGGATAGAGAAGGGAAACAGGGAAGAGTAAAAGGAGGGAAGTAAAGGGACCAAAATAGTCGATATAGTATGCGTACATATACCGATCCCCCCAAATAAATGTGAGTATTATAAATTACAAACACGCACTGAGACAAACAGATCCATGAATATTTTAATGATCAGTAGAATAAATTGAAAGCACATATATCAGTGTCACTCACATGCTTAATTTTACATTGTTATTTTAAAAATAAATAAAATTAAGCTCATTCTGGTTCACATGTCTCACATTACTGATTTTCTATCTAGGATGACTCTGCCCTCCAGAGGTTATCTGCAGCTCCTGAGACATTTTTGGATATCACAATATTTTGGATGTGCAGAGATTCTGTAGCTCTCCCTCTTAAAGCGTTCACTATAAGGGTGGGAATTTTAAAGTGTCGATACTGGAGAAGAGTTGAAGAAACAAGACTGAACGTGTGTTGTCCAGAAGAGTAAGGACACTGCACCTGCAGTAGACATTCAGCAGTGTCTAGAGAGGCTTCTTAGTACAACTTCGAAGCAGGCAGTGGTCACGATCGGCACTAACTGGTGGGGGCTGTGATTCTGCTGGGAAATGCAGCAGAGGAAAGGACAGATCCTGGGCACCTCAAAAGAGTGAGACTGCAGTTCTCAGGTTCGAAAGCACACGTAGCCAAAAAGTCCTTGTTTTTATCTGCTTCTTTTTGAGATAAATATAAAATCCAAAATCGAGTGATATTATTATCAATACAACATACTTGGGAGAAAAGAAAAAAAAAACCTCATTATCTTCGCATCTGCAGATCTCTGCATCAAAATTTCAATCTGACATTTTAGCTTTTTTTCATTTGCCTAGTAGTTACAGTTACTTCTGTATGCCTTAGCTATTTTTTAAAATGGTGTAATTTTGTTTTAAAAGAAAAGGAAAGATGACATCCTTTTTCACAACGTAATCATTCTGGGGAGAAAAAAGCTTAAAGTAGTTTTCTTTTAAATATTTTCTACGGTAAATTGATATGAATATTTCACATTGGGAAAATAGAAACTGAGAAATACAATATCCCCATGCAACGTGTATTTATCGAGGACCTCTGTCATGGCAGAATGATGTGAAGGAATAAACCGAGTGAACAACTGAGAATTAGACAAGGAAACCCTTGTGTGAAGGTCTAAGAAAAAATAAACTTCAATTTTCTATGAGAAAATCCAGCTATGCCTAGGCGACGAATAATGTTCGCAAGAGACAGTGATAGAAAGAGAGATCAGAAAGAGAGGCAGGGGCCCAAACCATGCAGGACACAGGGAGCCACCTAATAGAAACCATTAGAACGAATTAAGTAGGTAAAGGCAAGAAAGAATTTCTCTCTCTTCTCTGCCAACTTTTTGTTAGTCTCCCTTCCTTTGGCTCCTCTCTCTCTCACTCTCTCTCTCTCTCTCTCTCTCTCTCTCTCTCTCTCTCTCTCTCTCTGTCTCTCTCTCTCTCTCTCTCTGGCTCCTCCCTCCTCCCTTCTTTTTTCTTTCCCTTTCTGCCCTTCATCTCTCCCTCTCTTTCTCCTTTTGTTCTTTCATCCTTTTATATATTTTTGGCTGCTAAGAAGATAATATGTTAAAGAAGTGGGACGTGATAATAACCAGGACTCAGTTGTACTGATAATGAGAAAATAAAAAGCAACCATGTGCTGCGTAAATGTTAAGCCTAGTAGATCAGATGAAAGAGTCAAGGGAGAGCATGGGTCTTATATTTTTGGCCTGAACAAAAAGATTAACAGTACCACATGCCACACATATGAGGGAAGTGAGGGTGGAGATGTTTTAGTTTTGTTTTTCTTCTTTGATAAACAAAAGCAATCATTTACGGTGTACCTTGTAAATTTACTACCCATGTAAAAAAGTAAGAGAATATTTTGCAGTGAGGGGAGGGTCCGAGACTGGATTATAAATGTGGATACCATCAGCAAATAGAAGAACAGGTTGTATTTAAATTAGACTGTTCACATATGAAAGAAAAATAAATAGGACAGTGTTTCCAGAACATTCAAAGATTTATAGGTAAAAAATTGAATAAAAAAATTAGAAACAGAGTTCAGGCAGTTTTATAAGGAAAGCCAGTAGAGTATACTGTCCTGAAAGACAAGTACTATTTTAAGAATGAGAGTCTTCCAACATATACTAATGTGACTGATGGTAACATAAGAATTTAAAGAACTTTCTGGTGACTTTAACAAGAGTTATTTTAGTGAAGCCCATGGAGAAAAGTTCTCATTGGAATCCTGTGATTAGAAAGAGGTAGAGTTGTAAATACCTTTCAGGCTATTTATGAACTTCATATAACCTAATTAAAATTTTAACAGTTTTCTTGAAAAGTGTTTCTTGAAAAAACTTAGGCTCTCTTTTCAAATTTTCATAGAAATGCAGAGTTGATATAAACAGATACTTCTGACAAAGAAACAGAGAGATATGTGCTACCAAATACCTAGACAGACTGTACTAATTAGGTTGGCATGTTATTGGTTCCAAAATAGATAAACAGACCACCTAAACAGAGATTCCCAAACCACACTTTGCATTAATCAATCTTTAATATGACAGAGGTGGGACCAGGAATCAGGAAAGGGTGATGTTATCCACTGAAATTTGGAAAATAATTCAGTAGGAAGAAAAGAATAAAATTGAAACTCTATCTCATACCAGAAATAATGATCAAGGGCACTCAATACCTGGATGAGAAAAGTAAAAGTAAATATTGCAGGGCATGATAATAAAAAATTATCAGCCTGTTATGGAGGTAAAAGCTGGTAATCCTATTACTCTAGGAGGCTGTGGGAGGAAAATGGCAAGTTTGACCCCAGCATGGACAACTTTGCAATTTAGCAACACCTTC
>NW_022900923.1:31615848-31650401 GCF_012274545.1 Fukomys damarensis
TATAATATAAATATATATATATAAAGCCTGGATGTAGTTCATTGAGAAGGCCCTGGGTTCAATCCCCAAAACTTAAAAACAACAACAAACACTGTCATTTTAGGATTCATTTTAGGATTGAGAAGCATTTTGTTTGTTTGTTTGTTTTTTAAGACAGGGAAAACCAACACTAGGGAGACTGAGAAGAGAGAATAAATGAGAAGAGACTATAAACAGTACTGCGCATAATTGTATCCGTCTTCATACTTTGTGTGATTGGTAGGCAAGACGCAGGAATATTTGGAACAGTCTGACAACACCATTTTATATCTCTTAAGCCCAATTTTAGATTGAAAGGAAAGAATATGAATGAAGTGGTAGTAAGCAACAATGGAGACTGGAGAAATATGATCTATAGAAAAAGTATCTATTTTTCTCCCTAATAATATTTTGACAAAATAAAAGTGAGAAATTTTTAAGGTATAAATTTAGAAAGTGAGAGAAGAAGATAAAGAATAAAGTAGCATAATCCTAGATATTAAAGCATATTTTTGGATTTAAAAATAGATGTATTGAAAATCAGCTTATATTCAACTTCATTGATATAAACCATTAAAGTTAATATTATGCTACATTGGATGGATATACTTTAAAAGGTAAAACCTAGCCACTGCAAAATGTGCCAAATTTGAAGGGGTTTTCAAAAAGGGTTTGGAATTTCTGCTGTTCAAATCTTTTGATAAATCAAATCTATTTCTGAAAGTATAGTAAAAGTAAGACGTATGTGGATATCTGTTTGCATGTCTGTTCTGCTTATAGCAAATAAAAATGAAAGTGAATTAAATGTGTTAGGGAACAAAGGACCGGACACCACGTATACATCCACAAGATATGACACAACTACTGAAAACGGTGATGCCATCAACAGAGACTCAATCTAGTTGTATCGCCCTAATCCCTGGAGCCTGTAAATATTACGTAATGGGGAGAAAATGTCTTTGCAGGTAGGACTAAGGCAAAGTGAAAGTTCCATGCTGGTACTCCTTAACATGGGGATATCGGCCTTGCTCATCCAAGTTAGCTACAAATCTTGTCATATGTGTCTTTGAAAGAGGAAGGAACGCAGAGGGGAAGCCACATTGGGAGGGAGGCAGAGACTGGAGTGATGTGGTGACAATCCCAGAAATGCAGCCAGACATCCGAAGTGGGAACAGGCAAGAAGTGGATTTTCCCCTAGCGCCACATGGTGAAAGAATGAATCTCCATTGTTTTAAGGCATCAGATTGTCGTGATATATCATACAACATCGATGAGGCAAAATGACTCTGTTATATTGTTGAAAACGTAAACATAATAAACATACAGTAAATGCCTTAAAAAATGTTTGAAAAACATGCTAAAAGCAGTTATGCATGAATATTAAGATTAAGGGTAGGTTTTTTTAAAACATTTTTGAATCTTTAAATGACTGCTTCCTTTTTCTGAAATCTATAAACTTATTTTGATTTTTAAGCAAACCTAACAGGATTTGTTCATTTTCCCGAACTGTAGAATATTTTGCACCTATCCAAATAGACTACAGGGATACAAAGCCTTCTGTACCCGAAGGTATTGGGCCCAGCAAAGTGGCACACCTGACCTTGTGTAGCATCTCATGAATGTAATTCCTAATGCTTTGAGAATGACAAAAACTCCGTATATTTCCTATGACATCAATGAGAAAGAATACTGGACAGGAATAATATCATAAGTCATAGCTCAGTGACTTCAACATGACATAAAAAATTATAAAATGATTCTGAATGTAGGACCTTGATGGCAAGTGTATCCACGACAAAAGTCACCACGACTACAGATGTCTTCCATATTTTTATTTGCCTTTCATAGTTCTAGTTTCCCTTCCAAGGGCAATGCAATATCATAAGGTGTTTTCTGGATCAACATTTTAGAAGAGTTAAATAAAGGAAAAGGGGGGATTATTCTTTGAGAAGCCTGACCCATTACTGTTTATTTGTGTCTCATTTGCCAGGCCAATCTACAGTCAGTGCGGCACAGTTTTATAGTTGGAAGCAATGTTACTAAAGCATAGAAAGGACAGATATTGGGTGTCACCATCAGTTATGTCTTCCACACCCACGGAAGTAACTACTAGAGATAGCAGTGTGAATTATCCAGATAACAGATTCAGGAGGGGTGGTTATCATATTTGTTCCCTGTCACGTCGCTTTAGGAAGAATAACTGCATAAGATTGCTTCGCCTGAAGCTAAAGATAGTCACTATTTCTGTTTCTCCTTCTCGTTCAATATTAACTGTATAATTTTTGTTTTAAGTCCCTGGTTCAAAAAGTATTTGATTCATTTGACCCATATAGGTAAAATGAGAAGGATTAGATTTTTATCTAAATTTTTCAACTTAAAATTTAGCATTACTTCGTGATAAAGGGAAATGTATATGTCAAACATTTATATAGAACCCTTCATCTTCCTTTTACCCCACCCAGATGAGAAATTCTTCCTCTCCATATTACCTTCTAGGAATGTAAGTTTGCTCAGTGACTAATCTACTTGGTGACTCACATGCCTCCCTGAATTATTAATAATCAGGACATGAAATCAAAACATAGTCACTCAGTCTGTATTACAGAAACCAGACAAAACAAGGACTTTCTGGTTCTCATTTGTCAGCCTTCGACTCGTGCATTATATAAATTGATAGTTAATACCGAATGGCTTCAATCTACTGAAACATGAATAACAAAATAAGCACATAGAAATATTAAGTAAACATGTCAAGGAATATTTTATCTAAATATGACTAACTTTTTAAATCAAGGAACAACTCAACAGAAGAATCTGTGCAAAATATAAATAAGAAAGTAAATATAATTCAATAGTAAAAAGAGATGTTCAAACATTTTCTCATTTTAGATACATGAGGAATATTTATTTTACGCATTGTATTTTACTATCTCAGTCACGATCAATTTACTCCTGAAGTTAAATCCAATTTTGGTCCCTTCTAAATGCCTTTTAAATTAACTTTATATCACACAATATAAAATCCTGATTAAGTAATAATCAACTCAATACACTAACCTGCTGGGATGTCTCAAAACTCCAAACTTCTTCAGACATGTCACCGAAATTTTTTGCTTATATGTCCTTCATATAAAGGTAAATGTTTCTAGATATGTAAATCTATGTAAATGTTTATAAATATGTTCAGGTAAATGTAAATGCTTGTAAATATGTAAAGGTAAATGTTTATAAATATGGAAATGTTTATAAATATGGAAAGCTAACACATAGCTCTCAGCTCTGCATATGAACAAATTCCTTTTACTCTATTTTTAATTTGGTAAATTTTCAATCTGTTACCCAATTAATAAAGATGAAATGATGTTGATATCGCTTATATATACCCTATGTTACCCCACATCTGGGAATATCTCTTGTAGCTGGCTGTCTCTTCAAGTCTCTCATCTTCTTTTTGCTAGGTTTTTAAAAATCTTGATTTTTAGGAGGTCTTCATAACTTTGGGATTTGTTTTTACTGTATAAATCCACATCTTACTCTATAAATTGTCCTTTCACTCTTGTCTGACCTTAGATGACACTCATATAATTTTAATATTATTTTGTTTCTTTTAGGGCAGCACTTTTTTATAACATTTCAAATAACTCTCTGCCTTCTCTAATAATACAAACATGTTTTCTTGTACAAATAAAACTGTGAGGAGAGTCACTGCACATTGTGTATAGGCAAGAAATAACCATTGATTTCATTTGCAAAACCATATTTTGAAACCATATGCAACTCATGAGCATATGAACAGAACATAAAAGACTTTTATAGTCAAATAGAAGCCATCCGTGTTCATGAGAGACTATTATTATTGTTATTATTATTATTATTATTATTATTATTATTATTATTATCGAGGCAGAGACTCACTATGTAGTCGAGACTGACCTAGAATTAACTATGTAGCCCAGGCTGGTCTCGAATTCACAGCGATTATCCTGCCTCAGCCTCCTGAGTGCTGGGATTACAGGTGTGTGCTACCACGCCCGGCTATGAGAGACTATTATTATAAGAAAATGTAATTTTCTGATCTAAAGCTAAGATAACTAATAATAAGGTAATCATTCATTCAACATGAAATTTATACTAGTCATTGTGAATTACTTTGCATTCATTGTATCACATAACCTAAGCAAGAGTAGCATCATAACATACTACTTGCAATTAAGAAAACTAAGGTTTCAGTCCAAGGTTTTATAGATTTTGACAATCCAATTTCAGAAATGGAATCTTCAACCTCAGAGATAACCTAAAAAAAGGAGCATGAGCCACTTGATGTAGTAATATATATAATATATATATATATATATACATACGTATTATATATGCACAGGGATTTCCTTGATTCAAAATCACTTGGGATTATTGTTTTGTAGTAAACACATCATTGTATCTACATCAGGCAAAATTATATGCAAGAAATTAAATAAAGTGTTTTTCCTACATTTATTTTGGAAAAATTAGTTTCATAACGTTCCCCATTTTGGCAAATGCCTAGAAGCTATCAGTTTAGAATTGTGCATAATGCTCTAAATTTAATTGGAAAAATATTTTCTGAAATAAAGTAAGAATTTATTACAATGGACTCACAAGTCAGATCAATAAAACTCATTTGAGAGGTTACTTAAAATACATTAGATATCATTTATTGATTTTTAACAAGACACTTATAATAGGAAGCAGTAAAATAATTGTATCAATGAATTTTACTGAGTAAAAATCAAATGAAAAGAATGCATATTTTGTGCATTTGTATTACTTGGAGTGTGTAGTAACGGCTTTGGTAAAACTTTTTGGGTTGCTTAATATAATGTGCCTATTCACTCTTACCATATTTTAACAACAATATTCACCAACACATCAATATTTAAATATTAATATTAACTAATAACAATATTTTAGCTCTTTTTAAATAATGTCTGGGAATTTGCTTATCAAAGATATAAATATGTCTTTATTATTTTGTTATTTTATGTAAACATTTTTGCCCTTTCTTTTTAATGATAAGTATTTCAGCCTTATTAATCAGATGGGTTTGAGTAAAAAATACCACAAAAATATAAAATCATAAATGAGAAACTTGTACTTGTCACAAATACAAAAGTTATCTTGTAAGCTGTCTTAGTCTCCAAGAGTATAAACATAGTTGATGATATGAAGATGAGGATGGTGGTGGAAGAAATATTGAAAAGCTCACCTTTATACTAACTCACACACATAATGGGCTCTCTCTGGGATCAAGTTGATAATTTTTATTCAAGTTGGCTTTAACCCACGGAAAAATAGCTAGGCAATATGAATACTGTGAAAGCCAAAGATGTTTCCTCTGTAAATCTAGATACATTTTAAATGCCGAAGATATGAAATAGAATTGCAACCAGTCCCTCCATTCACTGAGTTCTTTGGTCAAATATGCGTATTTAACTCTCCAAAGAGCTTAGTACAGAAATGGAGCATATTAGTTTTTATTATTCTTGACCATTTAATGCCTTTAACACTATTGACTTCACCTTATCTAAAAGTATTAGAGAACAGCTTCTTCTCCCTCTCCTCCTCCTCCATTTTCTTCTTTCCAAACTAGAAAATCCTTTATCCTTGCTCCCTGTTATCTCACTGCAGTCACCTTAATAGCAACCCAAGAAATATCCTCTCTGAACCTCCTGGAGTTTCAGTGCTCTTTGCTTTGCCCAAAGCATGGCTTCGGCTATGTCACATTCTCCTGAGAATGTCAAAGGCTACCCCCGCATATTCCTCGGTGTGCGGACTCTGTGTGTACGTGTGTGTACTCTTAATTAGTTTGTAAATCTCGTTAAGCAAGGTATGAATAGGAACTATAAGAAGCAATTTTTGTCAATAAAGTACTTTAAAAATGTAAATTACGTTTTTAGTGTTATAGTTATTGATCAAGAAAGTCTCTAAATAAAACCTAGTTGATGAAGACAAATTGTTTTTATTCATTGTTATTATTTTATTCTCTTAAATAAAATGTCAGTCACTGTCACATTATATTTGTATCTACTGTAACTTCCACATATTTTACCCCGCTCTTCAATATTTTTCTATATCTTTTATAATTTTTCAATTAAAATTTTTTCCTTCTTATTGAGCATATATATGAATAACTTAAATATTTTACCTAGATTTTCCTGAGAAAAAAATGACCCAAAATTGATGGACTCAGTCAAGTTTAAAATATTGAAATATATTATTTTAGGTACAGTTCATCCTGAAATTAAATATACCTCTAGTGTGCAAAAATTCACAAAACCAGAAAAAAAAATAGCAAAAAAAAATGAACTTGAGTTTTAGTCACAGAATCCTGCGCTTATCTTTGTCGGAAGTGGTCTGAGAAGTGCGTAGGAGAGGTGAGGGAGTACTAGATGTCCTCTTGTCGCACAGTGTGGTTATGAACTCCAAACTTATGCATGCTGAATCTTTATTGAAAATGTAACTGATAGATTACCTTTTCTAGGGCAATTCACTCATATGATTTTTATCATATTGCTATTTCTTTCCAAAGTATTTATGTTCCTTGTATTAAAGATTTGCCTTGGATTTAGAGTTTCTATGTTTTCCAGATAGGTAAAGTTTGTCAGGTGAAGACCAGTTAGTCTTCCTGAGACCGTAAATATTAAAATTAATATTTATCATTTAAGATTCAAATATTAGGAAACTTTTATACTATGTACCTTTATGATCAAAAGGAAAAATGTGAAAAAAACTCAATATTTTGACAGCATTATGTTTTTAAGAAGGAAAATTAATTTGTAAACTTTGATAACTGATTTTTTAAAAAAATCATGTATTGTGTGACCATCAACTTCTGAATGAATTATAAAGAAATCAATCAGCCCCATATCTTTTGATTTTTTGTAAAAGTACAAGGATTTGGTTATGTTGATACAATTGAAATTAGCTCAATAATATTTGAACAGCAGTTCCCTCTTTCAGCAAGGTATATTTTTAAGACTTTTAGTGTACTCCTAAATGCACAGGGTTCCAGACTCTGTGGATATTTAATTTTCTTATATGCCTAGTTATGATTTATATGCCATAAATTATCCACAAGAAGCTATAAATAAAGATGATAAAATAGAACAACTGTGACAATATACTATAATGAATATTATGTCAATGTGATTTTTTTTTTCTCTCTAAACACCTTACTTCAGAGTACACATAGGTTTGGTTCTCCAGTGTTGACTTCAGCTCACTCACACTGTAGAAGGTGAAACTGAGGTTAAGGGGAAACTACCTTAATAGAACTCAGAGCTGATTAATAAGTACCTATAATATCCACATTTAGGGGAAAATGTAGTTTATGCTAATGAATAGATATCAGAAATAAAACTACATGAAGAAGTGCTTATACCAAATTGTGACACTAACTGAAGATGGAAATCTTTATCTTTCCCCTAGATTTCATTTATTCTACAGTTTCTAGTCTTATCATATATATATTTAAACAGACACTCCCAAATTAACGTTAGGTTACTAAGAAACAGGTAAGAGAAATATTCTTCTATTTATATTAGCCAGTGCTAAATAGAAGTGAAAAAAACATTGTTTATAAAATATATATATATATATGTATGTGTGTGTATATATATATATTTATATATATATATATATATACACACATACATATATATACAGATCAATATGCCAATGTTATTTGAAACCAATGTGTTTTAAAATAATTTGTTTCTCTTCGAAGGTTATACACATATCAGCTGTGTTGGTATAATATATTTACAAGCAAACCAAATTTGGGGGCTAAAGTAGATTGATTTTATAATGAATCTATATATGAATTTTAAATAAGATTCAATAAGCAAACAGATGGCTCTGCAGGTGGTCATGTCTTCCTAACTAAAGCTATTTAGGAAGAAGCATGTGCTAGTGACTCAAAGCAATGGTGGACACGTTCAGCTGTTCTAAGAATTCTCCCTTCCACTGAGCTGACATCTTCTGTCAATCATTACATCACGATTATGCGTCTAATTTTCCCAACATGTCACATTCTCTGAGCAGCCCCTGTCTGCACATGACATATATGAAAAAGTTTAGAGATTGTCAGAGTTTGGAAGAATGTAGTATCTGATTACTCACACAGAAATAAAAAAATGGTTCAGGAAAGAAATTAATTTTGACTAAATTTTCTGCCTTTATCATAGGATTTGGATAAAATAAAAGATCTAGCATTTTCTTATCAATTAACTAAATTGACCTATTCTCTCCTCTCTGAAGAAAATCACATCTCACAAAATGATCAAAATTTCAGCAGCGCACCGCCTCTTAATTACTTTTTGGATAATTCAGTAACATGTGAAGTTTTGGAAACGTTCTCACTAGAAAAATGGCACCTTTATTCCCCGTTATAGAAAATGTCTTTGAAACATCATCCTTTACAAAAATCTCACAATTCTTGAAATTTGAAGAGACGCAGATCCTGTTATTTTTCTGGGCAATATTATCTATCTTATTCAGAGGAACAACTGCAAAGACAGCTGAGATTTTATAGATCACTGTGCCTGAATAAGGATTTTAACAAAAATGGTAATTTCAGTAGAATTTCAGGCCTTCTACAACATAACAGCTTTTATTTTAGTTACCAAAAGAGGTCAGAACAGCTTGCTCAGTGAAACCTCATGAGGCCAGAGGTGTTAGTTACCCACCCTACAACCTGAGTAAATGTAATAGTTCATGATTTTGAATCTAAAAAAAAGACACAAATATCACCTTGGTCCAGTGCAATGGCGCCAACCTTTAACCTAATGTTAATTGCAACTAGAAAGAGAAGTATTATATTCATAATCCAATGAAAAGAATTTTTAGTATGTAGCCCCATTTTGTCTCAAATATCTTATTTTGTTTACGAGCAGTAACTGAACTATTACAATAGTAAATTACCTGTTAGTAGTTGCATAAGTACAAGTATGATTTTATGATAACTAGATAGAAATGCTAAATTCTGTATTATAATATAATGTATATAAGTCATCCTCAAAGGAAGTAAATAAATGTATTACGTAAATATATGACAGGATTACCAACATTTATAATCAGGACCACTTTAAATCTGAGGGATATGTTTCCTTATATTGTAATAGAAATACAATGGACCCCAGAAATCAGGGTGAATTATGTTCCTAGAGCATCGCGAATTGTGAAAAACTGCAAATTTCGGATATGATCTGAATAATGCCCATAAAGGCCTATTTTTATAGTTTAAAGCCTAAATATGGTATCTCGCCTGCACCTATGTAGTTTAACTTTTAAAAATACTGCATTCATAAAGCCTTAGAAGGTGCAGGGTGTTTTGATGGAATCTTGGGGTTTTTAAAAGATCTAAAACCAAGAACAATCAAGCCAGCTGCATGTGCCACAGCAACCTGTTATGATGCGGGAATGCTGGGAGATGGGTTACAGGGCAGCAGCCAATCAGCAACAAGGGTAATTTAATAACGCTCTCGGGTTGGTTCCTTGCAAACCTCCAGCACCCCACCCCCAAACTGTGCAGCTATTTGCGGTTTCCCGAAATTGCAGGATTTCCGCAATTATTAGTTAGGTTCTAAAGAAAAATTCTGCTAATAACTGAGACCACAAACTCCGAAGCACGACCTCGCTGGTCTCTGCCTGTAGCGCTTAGCTGAGACCAGTCTGACGTAACGAATGTGCATTCTTGCTTTCTTCGGGGCTTGACTGCTTACTTATTCTCAGTGTATAGTTGGGTGATGCACTTTGAATATTAATAATAATCTAGAAAAGGGGAAGATGTTTGCTCTGATTCTCTGGTGTCACTAAAAAAAAATCAGCAGAAAATTAGATTTCATATTGAAAATAATTTAAGTCTTCAAAAAATAGTGAAAACAACAGTTGGTAAAAGCTGTGCCTACTTTAAGGGAAATCAACCTGAGAAATGACACTTTGGAAGCATATGTTCAAATTGATTACAAATATTCTCTGTTGTGATAGGTAACTAGAAACATAGTGATTACCTGAGCAGCTGCAGGACTTCCTGAGTATCTATATAATTTTGTTTCTTGCTAAGTAGCATATACTTCTTTATTGCTAAGCCAGATTTCCACAAATAAGAGCTCAAGTTCACTTTTTTAAAAGTGGGTCGGGGAAAAAATTGAATTCAAATTCTTGAACTTCAAACAGTAGGATCGTGAGTATTTTTAATGTTAAGAGTTGTACGTTTGCAAATTCAGAATAAAATAGCTTTGTTAAAAAAAAAACAGTAAAAAAAAAATGGGTTGGGGATTTAGCTCAGTGGTTCTCCTCCTGCCTTGCAAGCGCAAGGACCCGAGTTCTATCACCGGTACCAAATAAATAAATAAATAAATAAATAAATAAATAAATAAATAAAAGTAAAAAAAAAATAGCTTTGTTCATGTTATATTTTCTATTGTTTCATTATAATGTATATGAAACTGATAACTTACAGAAAACACTTCCAAAATTAAATATGATAACTATATTTCAAATTTCATTTTATATGTTGAAAGCCCTTTTAAAAACTAGAAAATTTTTCTTTTCCTTTTTCTTTTTTTTTCTTTCTTTTTCTTTTTTTTTTTTTTTGAGTCGGGGCTCAAGCATGGGTCCTTGAGCTTGCAAGGCAATGACACCGCTGAGCTAACTCCCAGGCCTAGAAATTTTTTTTAATTAATCTGATGTTTGAAAAGTGACAGATTCATCTGTGGACTAAGTAGATAGTAAGCTTCCACTGATCCGTCTCCATTGAAAGGAAGAGCAGAAATTTTCTAGATCCTTTCACCCTACAGTACCTCCCGCCCTCACCTCCCCAGTACTGCATAGTGGCTTTTTTTAGATGTGCATTTGTGTAAGTTCAGCTTTGTTCCTGCTCCCTTGTAAGGAGGGTTGTGAGTGCTGTCTGTTCCTTGGGAAGATGTTACAGAAGCATAGCTAGTAATGAAAGGCTAAGTAATTCCTGTACTCTTTTGTGTAGTTTTGTCTCTTCCTCTTGAAGCAGATCATTACTTTTTATTGCTATATATTTCACACAACTACAAAAAAGTTCATTCCCAATTTCTGTAATTTAGTAGTGGAATAGATTCATTCCTAGGCAGCCCTGCCCATTATATAGACCTAAATTTTATTTACTTAGCAGAAAATAAGAGAAAAGTTAAATATTTTATTTGAAGACATATAGACATTTGAACATATACATATGGCAGCGTGAAATCTTATCCTCCACAATTATTATGATGCTGGCAGCAGATACACCAACTTTTCTCACCAGGCTACACATTACTGTACCCTTCCATATTGAAAATTTGACAAGAAAAAAAACATCAATCTTTTTATTTCACCTCTATATTTATGAATCCAAGATAATGTCATCAAAATCATTTTTACAGATTAAATGCTTACGAAATAATGAAATGCTGTCATTTGATGTTTTCCTGTTTTCAAGTATATTTGTTAAACTTTGGATCCCACACAATCCTCTCAGCTCTTCACGTCCAAAACAAAATATTCACATAAACACCTTTGGATTTTCTTTTGCATTGTTATTACAATCGCTTTATTTTTAAGCACAATATTATTTTTCTGTCACAGGTATTTTGTACTTGTCTTCTGTCTGTGTAATTCCAATTTTAAACAGTACAAAGCTAGTTTACGTTAACCTAATTTCAGTGCTGCTTGCAGGCTGTCCGTTTACTGACTTTGCATTCTTGAATATTACAGGATTTTTATGTGGCAGTTGGATTGTTCCCATACAGCATATTTTCAAGCATGCTTGCCTCTGCTTCCACTGTTTCCATGTTCTCCAATTTATCACAGATTTAAGCACATATTTTCCAACTCTTTTTCAAGAAACACAACTCAAGTATGTCTTCGGTTCTAACATTTATCCTAGTTTTCCTGGAGATATTACTTTGTTATTTTGTGAAATGCATTTTATATAATCCAAGTACCAAATGCAGAATAAAATACATGAAAGACTGCATTGATCTCCTCAAGTGTTTGTTACTCCTTTGTATTCAAAACATTGAAAATCTTTTCTTCTAGTCCTCAAGATGTACAGCACATTATCATTAAATATTCTTACCCTGCTGTGCAACAGCATGACATAACTTTTTCTAGCTCAGATTGTCAAAGAACACTGCAAAGGCTAATGCCCCAATGCTGCCCCACTAAGAAACTCCTCACAAGAATTTTGGACTGGTACCTCAGCTCGAGAGACTGCTATCCTGCTTTCCGTGGAATTGCATGGCAATTAGCAAGGGTAGTAGAATCCTGGTTTGCAATCACTCAGACTTTCATATTTTAAAGATTAAACCATTATAGCAATGCTCTAAAATTACTACAGACTACAGAAAAAGTAAATCTGTCTCAACGATATTGCTTTTAGACAGGCACCTTCATGAAATATTTTGTTTTCTAACACTAAAAGGAAATGTTAGCACTGTGTCAGTTGTATGCAAAAGGGTGTGTAGGATGACAGGACAAGAAATCTTTAAATATGTGGTGGGAGGAATGAAGAGCTAAAGACTAAACCGGATGCTAGTAAAGGAAGAAGGATGAATCAAGGGTAAAAAGGAGAAACAGTAAAATAAAATTTAGATGGAAGGGAAACACAAACAGAACTGACACCTCAAATAACTGCAGCAGAGAAGTGAGGAAAGTGTGGAGAAAAGAATCTCAGAACAAAATGGGGAAAATTACAATGAGAAGCACAAAGCAGTCTGAAAGACAGAAAAAATGTCTTAAACTTTTGTACTATAGAAAAATATATATCACTGAAAAATAATTAAAAACAGATTTAAAAGTGCTAGATGAATTGCATAGAATGCATACTTGAAGAATTGATTTCAGAATTTCAAGAGAGTATCAGTGACTTTAAAAATCAACAAATATATACTGGCAGGTGCATAGACATTGTCTCAAATAAATGTAGTAAACCTACTAATTGATGAACAGGATTTTCCTATCTTCAATCTGCTGGGGGCAATTTATTTCAATAATGAAGAAAGCTCCCAGAACGCAAGATTTAAGAAAGTACCAAATTACCTATTTCAAAGAAGCTAGAATTTTTAATTTGCAAAGTGAATATTATGAAATGTTTCAATTTCATCTATTGTGTCAGAAACATGAATGATAAGCCCTGTAAAGTAAGATAGATCCTATGAAAAGAGGCTTAGAAAATGTGTAATGTACAACAGCTAAGTTGGCAAAAACTTTGCTTGACCTTAAAGGACTATACTTGTTAGAATTATTTCCAAATCAATAGCCATTAGACCCAAACAATGTTGATTTGTGCCTTTCTGAAAGGTAAATGGCTCAAACAAAATCATTGCAATAAAATCTTCCTTTCTAACAGTATTCATTTCAACAGGAAGCCAATAAATCTCCCTTTCACAAAAGCCAATAAATAATGAAAAGCCCAGCATTTTATTTTTAATCAGCAGAAATTTAAATGCATTGGCATACACAATGTCAATGCTGCAAGAAAATTCTGTGAGTTTATATTGATATGTATAATTCACAACCTGAAAAATGAAGAAACA
This sequence comes from Fukomys damarensis, assembly GCF_012274545.1. NCBI lineage: Eukaryota > Metazoa > Chordata > Mammalia > Rodentia > Bathyergidae > Fukomys > Fukomys damarensis. Next base: position 31,629,453 of record NW_022900923.1, read on the forward strand.
CACATCTTCAATCTTACAATACAATCTGAGGATTGCAAAAATTGGTATGTATCTTTTAACTTGAAAATATGCAATGGAAACATATTTCCAAAACCAGAGTATAATTTTCAGGATTTTTTCTGAGAGAATAAGAAGAATATTCCCTGCTTCGTCTTTTCATCCCTACCATCCCCTTCATAAAATTTCAAAACAAAACTAGAAGTGTTACAATGGCAACACTGAATTTATAAAGCAAATTGCATGTGATTTTACTTCACATATTATAAAGTACCTATAATTTTACTTTATCAGTAGTAAGAGATGGTATGACATAATTACTGAATGCATATATTAAACACAATGGCTAAAAGCATTTAATAATAACAGACATGTTTGTAGATAAAATGTCAGAAAAACACAGTTTCAAAACATGTGTAATTCGGGCTGGAGATTTAGCTCAGTGGTTCTGTTGCCTGCCTTGCAAGCACAAGGACCCGAGTTTGATCCCTGGTGCCAAAAAAAAAAAGAAAAAAGAAAAAAGAAAAAAGAAAAAAGAAAAAAAAAATCTGTAATTTTTCTCTGGAGACTGAAGCAGGAGGATTTCAAGTCTGATGCCAACTTGGACAACAGAGTGACTCAGTGAGACCCTGCCTCAAAATATTAAAAATGAATTATTATAAAAATAAAAAAAATATTTAAAGGCTTTTCTTATGCTGCATCCTTATGAGAAGGCACTGGGTTTTATCTCCAGTAAAATCTCAATTGTTAGAAGATGTCCATGAAAGTACTATTGGAACTTATAGATGTTAAATTTGGTTGTCATGGTAAGTTTATAGAGTTATTATTGTTTAAATTTTCATATCAAACATCAAACTCTCTCGCAAGCAACCAAATTATTTTATTTTCTTCAGGTTGTATTAACTGTCAGGTGTACACATAAATACCAATGAGTTGATAAAGTTAAATGAAAAATTTTTACGAAATACAATTCTAAATTATAGAGTAGGTCTTCAGGCAATGCTCAAGGACATTACTGAACTATCTCTTAGCTTCCATGAGGGGGTATATATAGTAGTTATGATTAGCATTACAATTAAAAGAGACAATTCATAATTCCAGTTCTTCCTGGAGTGTAAAACAATACTTTATAAAATATTCAATTTCCTGTCTTTTGTCTCTTTTATCTTTACATTTGATACATATTTCTTTCAGTTCTAAATTGTTAGTCCCTTGATGTCTAAGACTTTGTCTATTTCATAGATTAAAATTATTAGATGAGTTTTGAAAAATACTTCTATACTTCTAAAGTACTTTAGTTTGGAGAACAAGACATACATCTAAATAGTTAACTAGTTTAAAATTGTGTTGTTTAAACTATGGAAGGTATGTTTTTGCCTTCTAACTTCAGAAGGAACAAAGCCAAATAACTCTTATCTTGTTATTTAAGGAAAAAATACCTTCCAAATGTCAAGCTGTTTTAAACTACCCTGTGTGTTTAGGCACAGCCACTTAGAATTAAACAAAGTCAAAGAGTAATCCATATAAAAGAATCACACATTAACAGTAAAGACAGAAATCATACAACATAATCAATATTGAGGTCCTTTTCTACAATACCTTCTTTCTGTGTTATAAAGTAGTTAAACTCAAATCAAATTTCTAAAATCCAGTAACTTTTCTTTGAAATACCAAATAGAGTTTAATTTTATTAAAGATTCCACTGGTAACTCATCATTGAAGCTAATAACTACTCATGAATTAGTTATGCAAAGTATTTGCTTAATATTTTTTAAAATGTGAGGTGTTAAAGAAACATTCTCGCTTAAAGCCTCATGGTCCTATGACCCTTCAGATCTGTAGGATAAAAAATAAAATAGTATTATTTTAAACCACTCAACTTCTGATAACCTTAGAAAAGTAATTTTTATGGTTTACTGAATAAATGGAAATTTGACAGTTTTTCATTTAGGAAAAGAATACCTTCTAATTCTATATATATTCTTCTATTAAAAATAAAAAGCCCTTTTTTTTCTTTCTTTGCTTTTGCTATTGAAAATTTTCTTCTAAAAGCTATCTGAATTTTTGGCCTTTCTTCCATTTTTTTCAACCTCCTTAACTCACCATTTCATCCCAAACATAAATCAAACATCCATCAAACATCTTCCAAAAACATTCAGTGCTCCTCTTTTTATTATAATTATTGACTGTTCTCAAATTATTCTTTCATTTAAAAAGTGCATACTAAACTTTTTGCTGCTATGGGACTATTGAAATATCTAACATACTTTTGTAGTTTTCTTAATTGTTCTCCTTCTAGCCCATTCTTCTACTCCAGCTCTTTACTAGTATGTTCTCCATGATTTTATAAGTCTTGTCCCTTCTGTATTATGGTAAACTCATTTAATCTTCAATAACACTGACTTCAAAAACACTGTCACATAGAACACACTATTATTTCATTTTCACATTTATCCACAGTTTGTCACACCACAATTATGACATCAAACTCAAGTTATTGAAATATGAAATATACTTTCTACATGCATTTTTAGACATCATCATGTTATCATATTCATACTTTTTTGAGGTATACAGCATTGTCAACTCCTTTTCCTTAACCAAAAAATATAAGGTGTAATTCTCGCCTATGACAAATCACTTATCTCTGATTCATTCTTTCCTTTATCTACCAATGCCTTAAAATTACAGAGCTTCATTTTTCACATGTAGTAGGCTAAAAATTTGTTTCTTAACTCGATACTCTCCTTTGTGAACCACTTTATGCTTTAAATAATTTTTTTAAAAATCTAGCTTAAATATTTCACTGATCTTCAATGCATATTTAGTAAAATCAAGTATTACAGACATTGGGATCAAGATCACAAAACTTCACTAAACATAACCTTTGATGCTGCATTCTAAAAATAGTATGAAGAAAAATATTGAACACTTGCTGTAAGTTAGACACCAATATAACATACATTTATAAGAGGCACATAGTTGAATAAGCTTTGGACATAAATAACATAAAAAAATTGTAAAAGAATTTCTGGTCTTCAGGGAGAATTCATTCAAATTGAATGGAACCATATTGTATACCTAAAATGTACCAAGAAACTTAATTAAAAAATAAAAATAAACAAAAAAGAGTACGACCTCAAAAAAAATGACTTTACCCTGATCTCTGCTGTGCCTCTTAATGAAAAATGTCAGCTTTAATCACCATATAAATATTCACGTTAATTTTGGCTTTTATCAGAAGATAAATTATAGGAAGGAAAGATTTTCTAACATCTAAAGTCAGTCAGTTTTATTCTTCACTGGCCATTTTGCTAGTCATCTGATTTAAACATAGGAGAGAAAAGGAGGTAGAGACACAGAGACAAAACTAAAGACATCAGTGCTGGAACTAAAACAATAACCATGGCAGAAAACTAATTGACAGCATTGCTATACAAGCTGTTACTTATTCTTGGAAACAAAGTAGAGTCTCACTTATGAGGATTAAGGTATTAATGTCGAGCTGAGCTAGCAGAAGAAACAGAGGACAAAGGCTCAATCCTGTAATACTGGGCTACTGCCATCTGGACTTAGGTGAGAGTCCTACAAAGCATAGATGATAGAACCCAAAGGTACCAGTTTGGGAAAGATGTTGAAAACAGGTACTTGAACTAGGTCAGAACCTCACTGCCAAATTGTGCAATAAAAATGTTTTAGCATTATATGTTTCTATGATCAAAACTGAAGAATTTTCAATTCTCATGACACTCAGAGTTCATCAGATGGAAAAGCAATGATGACACATCTCTATTTCTTAGGGTATAATATGGATGTGTTGACAAAAGTCATAATTTAGCTTTATCCATAAGAAATTCCATTGTGATTCTTACAATTAGAATGCATCTAACAAATAAAAAAATTTAATCTCACTATAATTTATAAGAAATCAAATTAATGATGCTGAAAGTTCAAATATATTTATCCCTTGAAATTGTAAGTTTACAAGATATTTTTCATAGAAACATTCTTAAGTAATTTAATCTTTATTAGAACTATAGGATAATGTGGCAAGTACTGTAAAGTCTTAGGAAATAGTCCACATGAAGTATTATGGATTACTTCTCTATTTTGAATGTTAGAGAAACAAATCTAAGTGTACAGTATATTCCTGATTTATCATACGATTATTTTTGCCTAAATTTATTCTAGCAATTTAAGAAAGACTACACAAACAATATATTTACTATGGTTATATCTTAATTGATGTTAGATACATTTGATTTTCTATATGTGTGTTGCTTTCAAATATGTATACACAATTTAAAAAGGTAAAACTTAATAAAAATTTATTCTTTGAATGTCATTGTTTCTTGTAAAAGGAATCATGTAATAAATTTTTAAACTAAATAAAATGCGGACTTCAGATTAAATGAAATATAATAAGAGAAAATGAACACATCCCACATCCATGCTCATGAACTCTATGAATAAACTTTAGCTTCTTTCAAACATTTCCTATTGCATAACAATATCTATTTTCCTCCTAGATAATAGAAACTAGATTAATATTAACCTACAATATCATGAATCTCCCTCTAAAATATATTTTAAATTTGTATTACTGAAAGATGTGAAAATAAAAAGTGATATTCTGCTTTAAATCCATAAACCCTAGAGGACATGCATTTTTAGTAAAAATATGAAATGAATAATGCTGTTCATATCACAATTGTGAAGTTACAAGTAGGATATAAATAGCAAAGTATGTTGAAATATATGCACAAATGAGAAGAGCGATGCACTGGGAATAATCACAATTGCAAAGCACAAATGTGTAAATCCACAGAACCTTCTATGAAATGCAACCTTTAGATACATGTCTTATTGCTAGTTTCAGTCAAATGCGTCAAATCATGACCTACTAAACATATCTTTCATGCTTAAGATCTAGAAGTTATAAATCTTGCAATACTATAGTCCTGAAGTTCTACTGCAGCTGAAAACGATAGCATTTTCATTTGTCATTAGAAACATATTTCTTTTAGACCTAAATTAGATATTGTGAGAACCATATAATCCAGCTGACAAATTATGAATTGAAATGTTTCTACTCACCTTTTGGAGTCATTTAAAGTTAGTGGTGTTCTAATTCCCTGTCTCTCTCTCTCTCTCTCTCTCTCTCTCTCTCTCTCTCTCTCTCTGTAACACACACACCTTTGACCTTCTGACCATGAGAAATTCCCACCTCACAGAGCTCTATACATTATACATCTACAGTGTGAAAAGGAAGGAGCCTAAGGTGTCAAGACTAACACTTTTTAAAAAGGAATTATCTGTTTAGGCTTGCAAGTTTGCTGCCCACTACAGGAGATGCTGATGCTTTTGTCTCCACAGCACTAAACAGAATTATGAATTTATTTTTTATATTTCCTTGCCAAAGTCCTTTCCACCTGTGGAAATTCTGTTTATCATGAGATCAACTGTAGGATTACATTTGCCATAGCCTGGAATTTGAGCACTCTCACTGACTCACAAACAATGCTCACATCTTGTGTTTGGGATTGTAGTAATAGATAACTCATGAAAATGTGTTAGTAGTGTATAATGTTTGCTTTCATTCTTACAAGAGATGCACATTGAATCTTATACCAATAATAAAATCAAATTTGTTGGAAAGAGTAAATATATAACATCTTGGTAAAATTTTAACTGCTGGGGAAAGTACCTGACATAAAGAGAGGAAATATTTGTCGTAGCTCATAGTTTCAAAGGTTTCAGTCCCATGTTTGGCTGGCTCCAAGGCAGAAACACCTTGGAGAAAGACCTTGGGAAAAGCTTCTTACCTCATAGCAGCTCAAAAGAAGAGAGGAAAAGAGCCAGAGAGAAAGAGAGAAGGAGGCTGGACACAGGATATACCTTTCAAAGGCATGCTCTCAGGGAATGCCTTCCAACTGGGTCTTACACATACATTCTTCAGTGAGTTCATCCATTCATGAGATTAGCACTCTCATGAGCTGATCCCCTTCCAGAAAGTTCCAACTCTGAACAAGGAGACTTTGGGAGACACTTGAGATCTGAACTATAATGAAATTTTTAGAATATCATCTTGTGTTTTTTTTGTTTGTTTGTTTGTTTTGGTACTGGAAATTGAACTTAGGTCCTTGCATGTGTGAGGCAGGCGGTGGAACCACTGAGCTAAATCCCTAGCCCTATAATGAAATTTTTAGAATATTCTGTTTTCTAAACTGGTGTACACTGAGGCTGACAACTTAGAAATATTTTTCCAAGTCAAAACTAAAGCAGGTGTTGAAATTTAATTTTACATTATTCTATCTGTGTCTGTGTCTTCATGTACTCATCCTACACTGTTGCAAAATCTGCAATTGCTATCATGTCTGTCTTTATTTATTCCTTATGCTATTATCTCCAGAGTGCCAAGGAGTCTCTTAAAAACTAAATAAAATTAACCTATTTTAAACGTTAAATGATCTTCTCTTGTACTTAGAATAATCTGTAAACTTTCACTTTCATAACCCTAGGATTTAGTTTCTGGGTCTTTATCTAACACCATCTAACATCATTTGCTAGGTCTTCCAAGCAATTCCATCTCTTTCTTTCCCCCCAACTTTTAATATTTCACAACTCTGTAACTTCTGGATAATTCGTAACAATGCAATGATTTCCCCCCACTGATATGGGCACAGATTTTGTAAGGTAGAGGTACACTCAATTGTTTTACCATGAAATAAAGTAATTGTACATCTATTTATTAATTTATTATTCTTGATTAAGTTTTCCTCAGAAGAAATTATAACTTCTTACTGGTTCCCATTAATGAGTGAAATAAAACTTTTATACAGGTTTGTCTTATATTTCTGTGAATGTCATGGTTGTACATTTTTAAAAATTATCTGTTAACACATGTACACATTGGGGGAATTTACTTGCCCTACTTAGATGTAGATAGGAATTAAAGTATCACTGAATATGAATTGAGGAGGTAGCTCAGTGACAGCAGTAAGAATTCAATCAGGATCTTATGTACTATTATAAGATCCTAATGAGATAATTGACCATGTGAAATAGGAAGAAAAGGGCTACAGGTGTATGGAAAATGGGAAGGGTAGGGGAAAGGTAATAAGGGAAAAGAAAAAAATATGAGAAAATGAAAAAATGGAAGTAAAGTGTTTGTAAATAGGGAGGTGAGGAGGGGGTGAAGGGAGGGCAGGGACAAGGGAAAAAAATGCGAACCAAGACCTGTCATGTAAAGGTACAGGATCCCAATAATGAATGTAATTGTACTGTATACCTAAAATGTGCCAATAAACTCAATAAAAGAAAAAAATAAAAAAGAATTCAATCAGGAGAAACATGATTTTTAGTTTGTTTTGGTTAGTTTTAAGTGCAGTAACCAAAAGTTAGAAAGCTAAGAATTAGTGTAGCTTTATTAACCCATAAGTGTACAATTCCAACACTAATATGTTGAAATTTAAGTGGATAAACATCTTTCCTAGAAGGATAATAATACTGTGATGTGTTTAGATAAAAGTTAATACCTTATTGGACAGTGACACAAACTCAATTATGGTATTTGAAAACAGAAGAAATCTGCCTCTCTAAATAATTTAAAATCACAAAAGGGAAGAATTTGGACAGAGAATAGTATGTAATAATCCACTTTTATAAAAATGATGTTACATAAAATTTTCTGTTCCAAAAAATTATCTAAAAAATTCCTCCCATATAATACAACAAATAATTTTATGTAGAAAAATATATTTAGTTAAGAATCATATTAAGCAAATTCCCAATGCCAAAAAAACAAAGAATAATATTAAGCAAATAGTAATAAAATGCATTTGGTTGGCTGAACTGGTAAGAGCTGAAAACCAGCAAGTGAGATATTCTGAAACTCAGATACTCAGTGCCGTCTGCTGGAAGCTTTTTGTGGATTATCATCATATTTACAGATTGTGCATTATGCACACTAGATTATGCTACATCCTAGAACTATAAACATCAACAAAATATAACATTTGCTCTTATGAAGCCAATAATACTGTCAGAAATTGAGCAATTACAATATAAATGATAGCAGCTTTATTTTATCTACCCTTCTATGAAGGTGACTTTCTTCTGTGTACTGCTCAAAGATTTCTGTGTGATCAATATTGTTTGAAATCACTTCTATTTTTTTATATTGTTGTTTTTCTAAATTTAAAATCTAAGTGACTTCTTTGGTTTTCTCCTGAAAAAAAGCTGAGATAGTATATTATTTGTAAAAAATATCTGGGCTAGTACTTTTGCCAAAAAAGCAGATTCAAGACCTTAGAGAATTTGCATAATTTTACTGGGATATTGTCCTGTTGTAATAAAATCACAGAGCTGTGAGACCCAAAGCCGAGACATGCAAACAGCAATCTATATTAATGTCTTCATCCATATAACTTTATTATTCCAGGAAATTCTTGCTCAGAGACATAAACTTAAAATAAGTTTGTTATTTCAAGATCTCTCTAGTTGCAAAGAGATTCTTCAATAGAAGTCATCAAACAATAGCTTACTCCCAATACTCTGAATTTCTGACTTTGACATCCTAACTTTTTCTGAGCGATAATCTAAACCATCATGTCTAAGATTTTTATCTGATCCCATTCAAAGCCCACATTTCCTGAGTGATAGACCAATATTAAATAAAGCAGTAATATCTCAACGAATACTCCAATTTTCCTTTTTCCCCCTATGAAACACTATAAGTCACTAGGGTAGTAATGCATTGGTGTAGAGCAGGAAGAATAAAATTAACTTTATTCTTATCAATTTATTGTCTGGGTGCTATTTGGGAAAGTCAATAACATTTAATGATTGCATTGTTTATTTAAATATTTTGTCCTAGTTTTGAAAATGTTTCACATATGGACTTGAACTGTTTAAATATATAGAAATGCAATCAATCCACTTACTTTTATATGAATACAATTATAGATAATAAAATATGTTGAGGAATAAACATTCAAAAAAGTTCCATAAGACTCTTTGCTATTTTTTCCTTGTAAGATATAAAGTACAACCATGGAAATAATATTAGAACAAATATAAGCTCGCTACACTTATTTACACTTCTATAAAGTGTGACCTTGACTCACCAAGTTTTCATAACAAAATCAAAACTAAAGTGAGTGCAAGTTCATTTTCTGTAAGATAAATTACTCCTCTGAGTTCTTGCAAAATCACTCAATTTATCTTGCAGTATTAAGCAAACCCTTTAGATAGTTTAATAAAAATGTGACTGAAATTTTATAGATTAATTCTAAAAATATATAGAAAAATATAAATGTAACCCCAAATACAAATTTTAGCCTTCATTTTTTTCTTCAGACACTAAATGCTCCTGTATGCAGTTGTTTCTCCAGGTCTTGACCGTCTTCTTCTGCCCTTTCTTATTATTTTTCTCTCTTTGTATGTAATCTTTGTCAAAATCTTGCTGACACAATTGTTTATCGTGCATCAACAATATTCCTAGAGTTTCATTATCAAAAAGATCAACTTGTTGACTTTGAGGAAACTGACGTATTAGTAATAGAAATCCATTATTAAGCAAAACTGGTATCCTGTTAAGTTTGATGTCTTCTTATATTAAAACTTTAATGTTAAAGTCACTGGGATTATTTTTACAAAATGTGCACATTTAGAAAGTGCTGATATATGCTTATCTCTAATACCTTAACTGTTTTGTTTGTTTGTTTGTTTGTTTGGGTTTGGTTTGGTTTGGTTTTGTACAGGGGACCAAACTAGGGACCTTGTGCTTGCAAGGCAGGCAGCAGCACCAATGAGCTAAATCCCCAGTCCTCTTAATTGTTTTTGTAAATAGCCCTGTTGCCTAAAATATATGCTGGGTTACATGAGATGCAAAGACAAAGCTCAGCCTCAACCATTGGGTAGCAGCAACCAAGGGACAGTAAAATTTTCACTCAAAATATGTCCATAAAATGACCATGCTATCAGGGCAGTGCAAGTTAACAGCAAGAATGGAGAACTCTCAGCCCTACTGTGGCTACTTGTTACTTGTTTTTCTTTACTTTTGAGTCCAGAAATTCCATTTTTATTTTCAAGTTTCACTGCTTTAATTTTTGTCAACTGATTTTCTATGGTAAAGTAGGAATTTAATTAACTGTTTGTATCTCATCCATTCCCTAATGTTTTTATTCTCATTTTTATTTTTAATTTCTTTGTTTTCATTTCCATAAAAAGGAAGGGATGCTCACCTTCTTTGAGGTTTTACAGAACACTAATTTGAGTAATTATTTTCATCTGAAAATTCCTGGTATTTATGGATGAACTAACAATGCAGATTCATCTTTCAGAATCATTAAAATTTTTTTCCCAGCTGGGCATGGTGGCACACACATGTAATCCCAGAACTCAAGAGGCTGAGGCAGGAGGATCACTGTGAGTTCAAGGCCACTCTGAACTACATAATAATACCTTGTTAACAACAAAATATTGCTTATTTTTTCCCCTATACGGTTCTTGCAGTATTTTTTAGAAACAATTACGATTGCTTATCTTAAAATAGATTACATATGAAATTTAGAAAAATCGGAAATCTTTATGTCCAGCCAAAAAGTTCATTCAACAGCACAAGCTATAGTGAGAAGAATTCTACTGTTGACCTAAAGAAAAGAAAACTACAGTTTTTTCTTTGGCATGTTAAGAAGAGTTTAAAATTTCTAAGTACTTTTTTATTTTTTCTAAATATCAACATTGTGAAATAGATTCTATCAGAAAGATGATCCATGAAGTTTTTCTTTGGTAGAATCTTATGGTGAGAAATAATCCTAGAGTTGCTGCTTTCCTCATTTCCTTGATGAAGACTCAAAGTACTAGGATAAGATAACATTGCACATAATTGCACAGAAGAAATGACAGATACAAACGTGAAACCTCAGTCCCACAATGCCAACTAATTTTTTCTTGTATCCATGTATGTCTTGGCCTTTGCCTCTCCATTTTAAACAATTTAAGCAAGCTGAATTAAACTGATACATTATCAAAAATGAGTAATTTGCTTATCATGTCCAAGGCCAACTGAAAAACTCTTCAGTGAAGTACAGGTTACAATGTCACTAGCTAAATAAAGATTTGCAAACTGCTGATAAGAAAATATGTCCGGTGAAAATACTTGAAATTACTTAGAATATAATTATAATGTTCAAAATTTAAAAGGCATGTCATGCATTTTTACTTGTTTAAAAAATTATAAAAGGAAGCATAAAACAAAAATGGAATATACTTCATTTTTCCTTAAGTGGGATTACTACATTTACAGATCAAGAAAATTCTCCGGCGTGTATTCAGTAAAATACCCAAACACTGTAGAAAAATTTGCTATGACCAAAAGTAACATTCCAAAAAAGAAGCTACAGCAAAGTCTGGAAGTTCAAACCAAAGTGTTTATCTGAAGCCCTGAGGTCACAGTTCAGAGCTTTTCAGATTGGAGAGGCAAATAAGGTATGCATTATGTATATTATATAACATTCTCAGTGGAATGTAAAGCAAAGACATACACACACACACACACACACACACACACACCAGTGTCTTTGTTATGTAATATAAAATTATTTGCAATTACCACAAAAATTAAATTAAAACTATAAATAATTCCACATCTACCCAGATCAAGACAGGTTTGGAAAAGCTAAAATATGTAAAGAAAAAAAGTGCCTTACTTTCAGAGTTAGGAGATTTTGCAGTTCTTGAAAAGAACTTCCATCCTACAATAAAATTGCAATTTAACTGTTGAAGGGTTTCTAATATGTGATTGAAGGCTTTGTTTCTATTATTATTCTGTTGAAAATTTTATCAGTGAAGCAAATGAACAGATACAAAATATTATTTTGAAATAGCAGATTGAAATAGCCAACACTTTGGATTATATTTAAGAGAAGCAAGTTCTAGACAGATTAGCCAAACAGGCCAGTAAAGTTTTTATATTGTTTTGAATGAGTTGTGGCAATATGTAATCCTCTAAAGAGTAGGAAAATCAAGCTGTGTCATAGAAGGAGCATGTAATAGATCAAAAATAGTATGTGTACAAAAGGGAAGATTAATGAGAGACCTGCATGCTAGCATTTGAATAAACGGTGAAAAGGTAAAACTGATAGTGCTTGGAAGATACAAGCTCACAGTTACGGCTAATTCACTCATCTTTGGAAGCAGAGAGTTTCCAGGCACTTAAAACATTTAAGAATGGCCAGATACTCACTTGGTACAACATTATAATGGGAATTATATCATATAAATTAAAGACCAGTGGTTTGAATGGTCATAAGATCCCTTCAATCCTTATAATCTTTGATTTTATATATTAAAAAGCCTTTATTCTGAGGATCAGTGCAACAGATTAGAAGAGGAAGAAATATCTTTGGACACTCTCAACTACCTCATTTTTGACAAAGGAGCCAAACACCCTCACTAGAGGAAAGATAGCCTCTTTAATAAATGATGTTGAAAAAACTGTATTTCAACTTGTCAAAGATTAAAACTAGACCCCTGTCTTTTAGCATTCACTGAACTAAAATACAAGTGATTTAAAGATATAAATATTAAAACAGAAACACTTAACTTGCTGGAAGAGAACTCCTAAACACACTGGCATAGGAAAAGTCTTTATGAACAAATCCTCAGTAGTACTAGCACAAAGAATCAACAATTGGGATCTCATCTTCACAAGCAGAGCTAAAAGACAACCCACAAGGTGGGAAAACCATTTTACCAGCTGCTCCTCAGACAAAGGTCTATTATCTACAATATATAAAGGACTCTAAAAAATCAGGTCCCCCAAATAGAAAGACCCAGTTAAAAATGGGCAAGTGAAATAAATAGGCATTTTTCAGACAAAGTAAAAGCAGCAAATAATTATGAAAAAAATGTTCAACATGACTGGTCATTTGAGTGTTGCAGAAGAAAACAACAGAGAGATTCTACTTCACCCCAGGAAGAATGGAGGCTACATGTGTAAATACCAAATAGTTTCTCTGGTGTGAAATAGTAAAAGTGTAAATAAGGATTAAAATGTATACGTGACATTTTATAATAGGAATAAAAATCTAAAAGAATAGAGGAAGTGGGGGGTAGGGAAAAGCTAAAAAGGGAAAAGAAAACATTTGTGAAAAGGAAAACATGGAAACAATCTCTTTGTAAATAGGGAAAGGAGGAGGGGCTGAGGGAAGGGCTGGGGAATAGGGAAAAATAAGAACCTGATAAGTAACGTATAGGTACAAGATCCAATTGAGAATCTAACTGTGTTGTATATCTAATATGTACCAATAAATTTAATAAAGATTAAAAAATATTAATAAAAATCAATGCTTCTATGATTTTTTTTAAAAGACCTTTTTTTTTTTGTACCTAGGATCGAACTAGGGTCCTTGAATTTGCGAAGCAGGTAGCAGAACCACTGAGCTAAATCGCTGGCCCAAGACCTTCATTCTTGAAAAGAAAATTGTGATGAAATTTATTATCCCTTTTTCTATAACTATGGGAAAATATCCTCATGAGAATGGAATGTAAAGCTTTGCATAAAAATATACTAATAGTATGTGAAAGATTACAGTTTGTGAAAATGTTCTTTAAAATGTTAAATGAGATTATTTATTTGAACCTAATTTTCTATTATGTTTTGCAATAATTGTGTGTAAAGATAAGACAGTCAGAACACAAGGCCACAGCAAAGCAGAGGCCCTGCTAATTTTTTTAAGCCTTTGCTAATTTCTACCTGACAGGAAAGGTAGTTTAATTAGTTAGCTGCTAATATCTATTTAAGTGAGCAGCCAGGGAACCATCTGCTTGAAAAGAACGTGCACACATGGCCGAGACACTCACTTTGCCTCTTTCAATCATTTCAAAGAGAAAGAGGATATGAAGAGGGCACTTAAGGAAAGAGATATTACTAAAAACATAGGCCAAAAAGTAAATCTAAATAAAAACATAGGACGTATAGTTTTATATTACATATGTTTCCTATACTTTCCTACAGTTTCATTTTCAGACACATTTATTTTACTTTGTATTGTTGTGGTATTACGCCTAAACAATAAATACATACATTCATGCACTATTTTCAACATTTATAGAATCCTTCTGTGCATGGATTCTTTTGTTTTGTTTCCGTTTTCGTTTTTGGTACAGGGAATTGAACTCAGGGCCTCATGTTTGACAGGCAGTTGCTGCACAGATGAGCTATACTCCCGGCCTCTTATAGATTGGCTCCTAACAACTGCTCAGGAATATTTAATAGTTCATAATAAGAACTCCAGGACTAAATGGTATTTTTGTATAATCAGAGTTATTAATTTTTTTAACCAAACTAAGCTAAAATGTTTTACTAATATTTTCCTAAATTTATTGATGTATCATATGCATTATATGTAATTATATCTCTTTAGTCAGAAAGTTGATGCCTATGAATAAACATTGAAAATCAACCAATTAAAAGATCTTCCCTAGCCAAATGAGTTTTCACTAGATAATTTTTGTACCCTAAATTGATTATGGAAATATGATTCCTAATGAAAATAATGGAAATCTCAAAATTTGTAAAGCCCACTGTGACTATAAAAGAATAGTGTACCCACAGATGTTGGATAAATAGTCTAAGACAAACCAGTTTTAAATTTGGAAATAAAAATTTAAGGTGAATATTTTGTTTATTAAAATTAAAGATATATTTAATTTTATAATTAATTTTTTACAACTTAAAAATCATAAGTATTCCAATGAAGATGTACTTTTTTCCAACTGATGAGCAAATGGGCTGTTTCCAAGCTTTAGCAATTAAAAACTGTGCAGCTATAAACATGGGTGTGCATTTATCTCTGTGATACGATTCTTTTAATTCTTTTGGAAAGATACCCAGCTGAGGGAAGGCTGGGTCAAATGGAACCTCTAGACCTAGCTCTTTGAGGTATCTCCATACTGATTTCCGCAGTGGTTGCACCAGTCTGCACTCCCACCAACAATGGAGAAGGGTTCCTTTCTCCGCACAACCCTGCCAACATTTGTTATTGGTTGATTTCTTGACAGCAGCCATTCTTTCTGGGTTGAGGTGAGATCTCACTGTTGTTTTCATCTGCATCTCTTGGTCATGCTCTTAACTGAAATAAATAAGTCACTTATGTGTAAGTATTGAATAGTTTCTCTGGTATGAAAAACTATAATTGTAAATAAGATCCTAATGAGATAATTAACAATGTGAAATAGGAAGAAAAGGGCTAAAGGTGTAGGAGAAGTGGGAAAGGTAGGGGAATGGAAATAAGGAAAAAGAAAAAATCTGAGAAAATGAAAAAATGGAAATAAAGTTGTTGTAAATAGAGAAGGGAGGAGGGGGTGAAAAGATGGCAGGGATATGGGGAGAAATGAGAACCAAGACCTGTCATGAAAGGTATGAGATCCTAATGATGAATATAACTGTACTGTATACCTAAAAAGTACCAATAAACTCAAGGAGGAAAAAAAGATGCACTTTTTTTATATGAAGACCACATAAGTACCATAAAGATAATTTTAAGACTTCTTTTTATTTAGAGTGGTAAAAAATACAAATTATTTTTACATTAGTGTAAAAATCAAATACATACACACACACACACATACACACACAGTAAAAGCTTTAAGAAATTTTACTAGGATTTTTTTATGGTTCTAAACTTTGCATTTTGGCAGTAATGCTTACTGAAAACATTCATGTTAGCAATTTGAAAGCCTCAGAACGGTGAAAGCCAAAGAGGACAACACTGATTAATTTTGGCAATTACACTTGAAATCATACCACAGAGATAATAATAATGAAGAATTAAAGAGCATGATAAGATAAAACTAGATAGAAAAAATAATCAAATAGAGAATTTAATGCCAAAACATCGTAATTGTTAATTCCCCTTCTGTAAATAATTGTAGAAATCAGCAGTTCTGTTCATTTTTCACTTTAATAGCAATAAAGATGAATACTCTGGTAATCTAACTTTTTACTTAAATTTTAATTACAAGGCACATTTTACATATAATCACTGATTATACATAATCATCACTGAGAATTAACTTTCATACATTAGATTATAACCTCTAAACATTTGAATTAATATTTTTATGGTTGACTGAATGTAAAAGGAAGGATACTTAAAGTGTGAATTTGTAGTAAATTCTAATTGTTAATGGGGATTAAATTGAAAAAAATAATATAATTATAAGATTAATCTCAAAACTAGATAAAGTATTAAAGTTGTTGAACAAATGCATTCTAATAATTGTGGTTATTTATGTGTAAAATCACCAGCCAGAATAATCTCCTTAATTCATCACTACCCTGGAAAGTGTGCTATAACTAAGAGAATAATTTATAGTAACTCAACTTCCTTCTGATCGTAGCCTCTTCTATATGATACATAAGCAACAAAATATCTGAGGCTTCGTAGTTCTACTGAGCACAAACACTGCAGTTTTGAGTAGGTGGCTAAGAGTAGTGGTGCAGCTCCCTGTTGTATTTAAGGTACGGTTCACTTTGTCCAGACTCTTAGGTTTTCTCAATTTTGAGTACTAAAATTTGTTATGCTAATCACTAAATTAATAACTGTTGAAATGACTCCCTTGTTGTGGCAAGAAATTTTGTATTGACATTGATATTTGGTGTTACAAGTTTTCATTTCTCTTCTATGAAAATATAATATTTTCATAGGAGAGTTTAAGTGCTTGTATCACAAGTTGTTATTTAAAAGGCATTTCAAAGCAACTATTCATAGTTTTCAGTATTCAAATGCATAGAAACATGTTCTTTGAGGTGGTTACTGGGAATTGAACCTAGAGCCCCAGCATGCTAGGTAAGCACTCCATCACTGAGCTATATCCACAGCCATGAAAATCCATACATTATTAAAGAAAGTCTTTAATAAATATGATAATTTATAATTTCATATAATATTTATAATTTATAACATTTATAATTACTGTATAATTAACATTCCTGATTTAAGACATTTGTATCAACCATATATGATATATAAAAATCCATTTCAGAACTTTCAGGTATAAAACAATTGCAATTTCATTTAAGTTACCAAGAACAGGGAATGAATATAAGATAGCAAAATGTATTTGCTGAACCAAGGATACCAATGGTCTGTGAACATAGAAATAAACAAATTAGGGGCCAGGGATTTAGCTCAGTGGTTCTGCCGCCTGCCTCACAAACACAAGGTCCAGAGTTCAATCCCAGAGAGAGAGAGAGAGAGAGAGAGAGGAAGAAAGAAAAGAAACTTTTAAAAATAATCAGGAAATCTCATTCCAAATAAAATATGTGGTCAATTATTTATAGGCAAGCCTCATTTTTTGTGATTAAAATGGTTACTGAATTTAAAAACCTAAAGTCATATATTTATGAATGTTTTATATTTTACCACTTACTTGAGCTTTTGTATAAACATTAGTAAGTTTCCAAAAATTATCTTTTCAAAATTGGTGAAATAACACAATCGATGGAATGGTACATAAAAATGTAGAAAAATACAGTAGTTTTTTGTAAGCAACATGCAACAAACACAATTTTCATATTTTGCATAAATTTATTCATAAATATGAAGATATAATAGAGAATAAGCCAATATGTCTATAGAATTTAAGGGTTTTTTTCCTCATTGAGTTTATTGGTACATTTTAGGTATACGGTACAGTTACATTCATCATTGGGATCTTGTACCTTTACATGACAGGTCTTGGTTCTCTTTTTTTCCCTCTTGTCCGTGCCCTCCCTTCACCCCTCCCCCCCTTTATAAACACTTTATTTCCATTTTTTCATTTTCTCATATTTTTTTCTTTTTCCTTATTGCCTTTCCCCTACCCTTCCCACTTTCCCTACCCCTTTAGCCCCTTTCTTCCTATTTCACATTGTCAATTATATCATTAGGATCTTATGTACTATTATAGTTTATTCACACCAGAGAAACTACTCGGTATTTACACATGTGTGACTTATTTATTTCACTCAGGAGTAAAATTTAAGTTTTTAAACATCTTAGAAATAGTTTTTGATCTTGGTGATTGTTATGGTTTGTGTTTAATTGTCCTCCCAAAGCCTCATGTGGTGGGTCGTAGGTGGGGCTTTTCAGAGGATCTCGACTGTATGATACTGGGATTAAGTGTGTTGTGCTGGAATCAAAAGTATTTGTTTACTAAATTAATCAACTGATTGGTTTGGCATAGTTTTTGGTAGAATTAAGGGCTCCCAACATTGGGTGTGAGTGCTCTCCACCTTAAGCACAGGTAGCCTGGATAAAACTTAAGGGACAGAAAGAGGGCTAATGTCCTTGCTTGTTGTTACCCATTCACTGCTTGCTGCTTGCTACCTTCTGCCTTCGTTGCTGCACCATGAACTCTTTCTCTCTGTGACGCCCCTCTAACATGCCACTCTGCCTTGGAGACAGCTGATTATGGACTGAAACCTCTACAAACTGTGAACCAAATATACCTTTCTTCCTTTAACTGTGTCAGGTATTTAGCATCAAGAACACCTGAGGGATGATTCAAAAGAAAGAATAAATTCATTTAATTAGAGGATTTGTCTTTCAATTGACAGCTTATGGTAATCTTTATTTTTAGATTTTAGCTTTTGATATTCTGAGATATAAAGTTTTATGTGAAGAAAAATGCACTTAGAGTTTAAAAAAAAAACTCCATTTAAGAAAACAGTAGTTTTTCTCTCCTGCTATTCCATATGTTTGCCTCGAGATAAATAATCATAATTATGATTTTGGTCATAGTAATTTCCTTGCTTTTAAGTTTTAGTAAGCAATTTTAGTTTGTGCATCTAAACAATATAATATAGTTCTTCCTGTTTTATAAATCTCAAACAAATAAAATCATACTATATGTAATGTTGTACATGTGTATGCTGTTTACTTCATCTGGCTTTTTGTTTTAGAAATTCAATCACGCTGATTTTTACTGTAGCTATTTTCATGTGACTGTGCCGGTTTTTATTTTTTATTAGTGCATGTTTGTGATACATAATAATTACATTCATCTGGGGGAATAGGTACCTGTGCATACTGCATCTTCATCAGTTTTGCCTTCCTTCCCTTTGTAATCCTTTTGTCTCCCTTTATCTTTAGATCCCCTTTCCATATCCAAACGTCTACCTCCCTGATACTCAATGTTAATATATCTGACTTGATTTTTGTTTTTCTGTTTTTTTAATACAGGGTCTTGACAAGCTGGCTTTGAACTTACTGCAACCTCTTTACCTCAGCCTCGGGAGTGCTGGGATTACAAGCATGTGCAACCACACCCAACCTCATTTGATTAACTTTTAAGGCTTAATTTTTTTGTTTGTTTGTTTCAGGAAATTCTTAGGCTTCTACAAATTATAAAGGTGCTTTTTTGTTTCCTTCTAAAAACAAAAAGTTGTTGGCTCTTATATTCTATAAAATTAAACATGTATAATACACATCCAATTTCTGCTTTTTTCATATGAGTATCCATATTGAATAACTGTTTATTCAAAGGTTCACACTTTTCCACACAAAAACTATTGTTATAATCCTATTGCATATGAAGTGGCCATATATTTCTACATCTTTTCTAGGCTTCTAGCTTCACTTGTCCTTTTCAGGCCATTTTAAAATACATTTTCAGAGGGAACTTAGCTACAAAATCCAATGAAGCACAACACTTATCTCAAAACTCTCACTAAAACTCAGAGCAATGCTTAAAAACTTACTCAGTAAGCAAGCTAAGAATTTAGTCATATTATGACAGATCTATAAGTTTTTAGAAAGACTCTAAGAAATTTATCACATTCTGTGATTTATTTGTACATGTGACTGACCAAAGAAAGGTAAAATTTAAGAAAGGAAAAAATACACTTTTATTTTTGTTACAATATCTGAATCTTTACCTATGTGAAATATTTATTTAATGGGAATGAATTTGCCAGAATATGTCTTAACACATGCTAGGCAAGTGCTTTACCACTGAACTTCTTCCCAAGCTTATTAGTCTATGACTTTAGAATTCATATCAGCAAATGATTAATTTATCTAGAAAACCAGTAACTTCTAAAAGAATGAGGATTTTTCACAACTTGCATAAAAATTAAATATGTAGTGGGCTTACTGCCTGAGAATATTTCCACAATGTAACTGCAACCACAATGTTCCAACTTATTTGTATTCAGGAAGCAAGTGTACACCTATCTTATACTTCAGAGTGAACAAGCATAGCTAAATTTCTAGATAAGTGGGCACCTACTTTCATTTTTTTCTTAAAGGCTTATATCTAAGTTCAATTGCCAATCTGTAACTAAGCTCAAAACCACACTTGACAAAATACAAGAGAACTATTAAAGTTTACATTCTAAATCCTTCAATTCAGCACTATACCAATGAATTAATCATTTATTATCATAATGCAGTTTCAAAAGCACAATTTAAAAATGCTTTATATATGCATACATTTAAATATTCAAATGTAAGTTTAATAAGATGACTAAAATGGGTCTTTCTCGAAAAGGTAAAAACCACATATTATTTTCCCTGCCTATGATTTTAATGATCTTTGTTGCAATCTTGCTTTTCTACATTTGTGATAAAGGAAAAAACGTCTTTGTAAAATGAGATGAAATGAAGAAAGACCACTGAAAGCAATTTGATCTCATTATTAACAGGCTTTCTACGTTTTCATTTATCATTAATGCCCTTCAGAAATTATGTCAATATAATATGCCAGCCAGAGGTGTCTGTGATAGTAACAATAAGCACTAATAAAATTTGAATGATTTTAGGAAATTATATGGACTTTAAATCAAATATTGAATATGAAAAATATTAATTTTCCATTTATGTCTTAAATGTTCACTAATCCCATATTTGTGTTTTATGGCAACCTTGTTTTTTTTTTTTTTTTTTTTTTTTTTTTTGG
>NW_022900923.1:31650421-31672506 GCF_012274545.1 Fukomys damarensis
TTTTTTTTTTTTTTTTTTTTTTTTTTGTACGGGGGATTGAACTTGGCTCCTTGCGCTTGCAAGGCAGGCCACCAAACCGCTGAGCTAAATCCCTGCAAGAATGTAGGCTTGTTGTTATTGTTGTTGTTGTTGTTGTTGTTGTTGTTTTATTTTGTCTTGTACCGGAGATCGAATTTAGGTCGTTGCGCTTAGGAGGCAGGTGGCGGAACCACTGAGCTAAATCTCCAGCCTGGCAACAATTTTTAAAAGATAAACTCTAGTAATTATTTTTAAGATGAACAAAATATAGTATGAACAAAATATAAAAGGTAATCCAATATCTGGGTCTGAAATCCTATACCTCTCCAAAATAAAGTTAACTTGCAGTGGAAAAATTTACATCAACTAAGTGGTATAAATAGGTAGATAGCATTCTCTGAAATTTAAGAAAATAATTAGATGGGCAAATGAAATACTTCACATTAT
This sequence comes from Fukomys damarensis, assembly GCF_012274545.1. Lineage (NCBI taxonomy): Eukaryota > Metazoa > Chordata > Mammalia > Rodentia > Bathyergidae > Fukomys > Fukomys damarensis. The sequence goes on from NW_022900923.1 coordinate 31,650,887, forward strand.
CAAGACTAAAGAAATTCTAATGAACAGATTGTATCATTCATTTTATAGCAATTATCAATGATCATAGTGCAATTAGAAAGCTTTAATTGGCTTCCTAAGGAGTTCTAACCCAGATCAGGGCGAGGAAGGAGCACGGTAACACATTGATCACAAATATACATAACATTCATGCAATTTTGTTTAAGTCCCTGAGGTAAAGACAGGTAGGTTGAGGAGCACAGTGTTAATGGACGTCTTCCAAATAGAATCCCATTATGACCAAGCAGATTTTATGAGCTGGTAAGCAATTCTCAAAGCATTTTTTCTTTACTAGTGTTTAGAACTGTGATCGAAATAATGTCTCTTTTGTTCAGCCCAGAAACTCTAGAAACATGTCAAGCTATGTTTTCAACTCAACTATGTTTCAACTATGTTTTTGTTAAGGAAAAGCTGACCGTTAAGCCAAACCACAACAGTCACACATGAGACAACACCTCAGTCACCCAGATGGAGACATCAGTACATCATGGAGACCTACCCTGACATCAGTTTGTTGACAGACTGCTAAAATTCCTCTTGCAAAATGCTGAACGATTAGACATTCCTACAATCTTAAATATCAGGTAGTTTCACACAATCTGTGATGAAAAACTGACTAAACCAACAGCATATATAAAAATAAAATGAATCAGAAATCACAATACCTTGGTTCTTTTTGAAAAATTTTAAAAGTGTGCATTATTTTTCATTTCATTACAAAATTAGATTAAGGGTTTTTTTTTAGACATGTAACACTAATTTGGTTTCATGGCTAAGAAGTTTACTCTTAATGAAACATGTGGTGTGATGCTTCATGGAAGTTGTTCAATACACTCAGTCTCTTCTGTAATTGGGGATTGCTGATTAGATTTGTTAATTCCTCTCAGCGCTGTATAAAAGATGTCTACAGATCTGAAGCACAGTGCCCTCTGGTGCACATACAACATAAAATAAAAAATTTATATATCATTATCTACATAGATAACATACACCAAGAAATGAAAAACAAAATTTGCTTCTAGCTAAATGTTAAGGCAGTCACTGGGAATTGTAAACTTTTACCACTAAAAAACACTCAACGTGATACTTTTACATAAAATAGTTCATAAGGCACAGATCAATACAATCTAATTCCTTCAGGTTACCACTTGTTAAATCTTCTATTTAATGGATTCACATGGCTTTCAGAAAGCAGGTAGCCTTTGCTAGACTTAATATATGACTCCTTTTGTATAACGTGTTTAACTTTTTTTTTTTGGGGGGGGGACCCGGGATTGAACTCAGGTCTTTGCGCTTGCAAGGCAGGCCAGCGAACCACTGAGCTAAATCCCCAGCAGTGTAACTTACTTAGATTTCAAATATACAAGAGTAACAGAAGTTGTAGATCATAATTCCCTTTTTTTGCTTTGTTCTTGCTATCAAGTGCTATTTGTCTACTTTTTTTTTTTTCATTCACTCCATTACTGTTTCCTCTAGCTTCTAAAAGTACAATTGCTTTGCAGGTGAAAGAAAAGGATGAGGTGAGTTGACTTTTCAATGCTAGTAGAAGATGTTATTTCCATTTAGACTGAAAAGGGTAATGCAGCATTGTTAAGGAAAAGCAATTAAAGAAAAATCATTTTAAAATTTCAACTAGTTTTAAATGAGAAACACAGCCTCAAAGTACCTTAGCATTACTTTAAGGCAAGGCAGCATTCTCAAATTTGAGACTGATACACAAATGGTCACTATTATCTATTTTCCCTCATAATATGTCACATCTATTACAAATGTTTTTAAATAGCAAAAAAGTTACTATGGTTCATTGTCAGTAATGACCCTCCTGAAACTTTCCCTTAGAGAAACTAATTCTTCCCAACCTCCAAGGATGAGATCTCCGTAATTGCTTTCCCTTTGCTTCATACCTGTAAATCTTGTATCTTGTGCTAAATCCCTGCCGGCTTCTGTCCACAAAATCTGTGTATTCCTGTGAGCGATGGAAGGGTCCCTTATCAGAGAGGAGCCAGTCGAAGGGGCTTGTGGCATGCTGATCGGAGACAGCAGCAACTGCTAAAACCCAGCAATGAAGACTCAGGGCTATCCACTCCCATAGAGCCATCGGAGAGAACAGTTCAGCACCAGCTCTGCTCCGCCACACCATGCTTCGACTGCGGATTTACAGCCTTCATTCTCTTAGCTTTCCCTCAACACCTAGACAAAACACACAGGCAGTTAGTTAGCCCCTGGAAGGGTCCTCACTATCAGGGTGCTGGGGTGGCTAACTTTTCAAGTCTGATGCAATCATACTGAATCAGATGGTAGCAAAAGCAAGGAAGAAGCATAGCAAAATGATTTGTAGTTTTCAGAGCTATAGTTTTAAAAATGTTGAACCCTTTTAAAACATATTTAGGGCCAGGGATTTAGCTCAGTGGAACTACACCCACCTTGCAAGCTCAAGGTACTGAGTTCGATCCCCAGTACCAGAAAATAAAATAAAACAAAATAAAATAAAACATATTAACAGAAAACATGTCGCTAAGTCACTACAGGCATTCGCATAACAGAACATTATGCTTAGTAAGCAACAAACAGAAGTTTCAACTACTTTTCATTTTTCTGCTTAAGCGTTTTATAAAATATGGACACATTTGAAATAATATGTTTAAGTATTTAATCATTTTTTATACATTTTAATAGGTTATATTTGATTATTTTATGCAAGTGAATTAACATTAGTCACATAACTACAGGACTAATTTTCATAATCTAACCTTGGAATGAATATATGAGTGACGAATATATTAATATACAAATACATGTGTGTTTATATGTGTGTCTCTCTCTCTTTCCAGAAGAGACAGACAGACAGATGTGTGCATGTGAGTTAGGGTATAGATGAACCAGGGGGAGAATTTTTTCCCAAATGTTTTTATTTTTATTGCCTTAGAGTCAGACCGCTTCACTGATTCTTTAGACAGATTCAAAATTAAACAATTTCTAAGTCTTTGGACAGACAGGGATATGCAGTGTCATTTATGAAATAAAGAGTCATATTTACAGAATGCATACATATATATGCAAACTAAGAAAATGAAGATTGTTCTTAAACTATGAAACCGTGTAAATTGTATCATAAACATCCAAAACAATGTAAGATGAGCTGTAATACCAGCATGGTATGGTGTAAATAACTTTATGAAAAGCTGCTATTACAGTTTCTATATGCTAAACAAAAGATTGTAGAGATATTTAAATTCCATTTGACTTTCAATCCTCATCAATCATTTAAAGTAATAATATTTATAAAACATAAACTACAGAGTATACAGGTTCTACTTAATGAGGCTGTTTTAATTTTGAGTGCAGTCAGCAAAATCTTGTAGAATACAATAAAAATTGACAATATACAGATTCAGATGGCAGCTAGCTTATTTTTCCACTGTTTAAAGACACTGAGAGATTTTATCTTCTTTTCCAGCTACTGCCTTACAATTTTTAACTTAATTCTTAACTATTTTGATGTGAGAAATATACTACAGTAATTTTGCAAAAAAATTCAAAAGAGTGATATAATATGAGGGCTGTTGGTCATTAGATTCACCATCTTATCCACTGCAAAATTAAAAGGACGATATTCACATGATATATGAGTCGACCCAGTGATATGAATTATTCAACTCTGACAATTAATGGATGCACTCTGGAAAATTTTATATATAGAGACGTTTTTAAAATGATTTATCATTAGAAGACCTATGGAAATACAAAATAGACTTTGGGATAAGTGAAGATTCTACACTACTTTCAATTTATTCAGAAATGGAAAATTGTGAAAGGAGTCCACCTGTGCCACTCAGTGGTACTGAAACACAAAACATTATTAAAACATAGTTTTTTTTTTCTTTTATGTGAATTGTATTGTATATATTCAAATTATTTTACTTTATTTAAATTCATAAATCAAGAATTATGCCTATGTACAATAGTATGGTATAATCTCCCTATGAACAATAAATATTGTTTATCTTTTTAAAGCATATACATATTCTACTCTGACAATCAAATATATTAAAACTAGCAAAATGTAATCATTGCTACAAAAAGTTATCTTTTGTTAATCCCAAAAAGAATAGTTTTCATTTGGTAAGTATAGGCAAAATAAATTACTCAAATATGCTACTTAAGTCTGCATTAAATATTTGATCTTATAGAAAATAGTTTTTAATTTAATTAGACTCAGTTGCACCATCTAAAGAAAGAGAGATGTCTTATTAGCAAACATAGTTATGAGTAAGAATGTATTGGCAATATTTAAACAAGAATTATTCTATCCTAACATTTTCTTTGAAAGCAAAATCAGAGTTTCTTCAGATTTCTCAACAACCAGTATAGTAAGTTCATAAGACAGATAGATAGTTCACATTATGGTTTGGAGATTGGGCTGCAGAACTGCACTGCTGGTGTGAAAAGAACATCTCCTCCCAACTGAATGTTGGACTTCCAGCAAGTTATTTACTTTTTGTTTCTCAAACCCCTCAATACTGATAGAGGACCACATCATCAGTCTGTTACAAAGGCTGAATACGTTAAAATTCATAAAGCACCTACATGAGTACTTAGCATCTGGTAAGGATATATAGTATTTCAAATTATATTTCATATTAGTATAAAATCATATAGTTATATACTGTAGAATAAAACCCAATTCTTCATATTGCAGCATATGCTTTTAGAATAAGCAGAGTAGGATAAAGGAAGAACATGATATTTAATTAATTGGAACCACATTTTTATTGTCTTCTTTTTCAACTGTGTTAGAGTCATTTCATGGACTTCATATTTTTTCACTTTTAAATAAATTTTATAGTATATATTTAGGATATGCACCACGATGTTATATGATTCATACATGCACAGTAAAAAAATCACCAGGAAAAAAGTAACATGTCTATTATCTGATATATGAGCCTACATCTTAATCTATGGGAAGATGAAAATAATTACTTAAGAGCAGAGTACTACCTAAAATATTATATTTAATATATAATGATAAAGTATATAATATAAGAATATTACCATTAATTTTTAAGTATTTATTTCTTCTTTTGATTTAGGTTTATGTTGACATTTTGATTCAGAAATGACCTTTCTGAAAGAGATATCCATTAATACATGAAACTATCAATCTTGTTCACATTTAATCTAAGTTAAACTTTTATAAACACATTTATTGGTCTTTTAAAAGAGATTTATAATACCAAAACTAAGATATCCCACAAATATTCTTTTCAAGTAGTCAGAGAAGTTTCCTTGAAAAGTTATAAAACAGGAAGACAGAATTCTTAAGTAAATGATATAGGTGTCGCCCTCCTTAGATCACGTGGCCATCAAACTCAGTACTTGCTAACAGACAAGCAGGCCTAAGTGCCTGATTTGCCAAAAAAGCTAGTCGGTGTCTGTCAGAATCATTCCTCTATTAGTACTAATTTTTTATTATTGGATTTTTTACTATGTGGACTGAGTTAATAATCCCATCAGTCCCTGTTTGAGAAATGATTCTCAATGTAGTTGCCTATGAAAAGTGAGTAAAGTTCATTTGTCTTCAGGACGGTATTACAATATTTGGAGATCACCTCTGAGGTAAACAGCTAAACACAGATGTGCTGTGAAGTATGAAAAATCATAAGGATTATATGAAATAAAAATTATGAAAACAATCAGTATTTCAACAATTTTTCTACCTACAGAATGACAAAAATAAAAAATAATATTGAATTCAGTATTACTGAAAAAGTCCCCAAGTAGACCAACAAAGGAAATGACATTGTCATTTTATAAATATTTATTAGAATATATAAGAATTTTATATGAGAGGCATTGAAGAATAAAAACCCAGAAAATGTTTAAGAAAACTGAAGCAGTGGATTTAAAAATAATATTGTTGCTATTTTTCTTTTCATGAAAGAAACAATATTACAATATCTCACTAAAACAGTTACTTAGTAATAGCCTATTCTTACAGTAAATTCCTTCCCACAAAATAAAATTTAGTCTAAAGATTGCCTCTTGGTGTAAGTTTATTTGAGAAAAAATAATGGTTTTAAAATTCTGCAGAAAGAAAATAAAAAAGAAATTACATATATTAATATATATAATAAATACAATGATGTGTATGTAATATGTGTTGTATTCTAGATTATGGTAATTATTCTTCCCCACTAGATGTCTGCAATCTTATTTCAAGGTGGCAATGCATTAGTTTTACCTAAAATGCTGATATAACATATGTGCTTGAAATTCATAAACTTCTGAAATTTACAAAATACTTCTTGAAATTTTGCAAGTGATTTCCAGTATAACTGAAACTACAAAGATAAAAACAAATGTTAAGAATCACTGATTTAGGTTTAATATCTTTTAGATTATTAGCTCATGTCATATACCACAATGTTTTCTTATCCACTATCCAGTAGGATATTTAAAGCTATTATGATTTTTTAAACCCTTAACATTGCAAACTGTACAACAATTTTACACCTGCATTCAGAATGCTTTTTTTAATGCCCACAAAGTTTTTTAAGGGAAAAAAATCCACTTGAGAATTTGAATATACAGATAAGGGTCATATAATAATTGTATCAAGCCTATTTTTCACTTAAATGTAAAACTCATGACAAAGTTGAAAGACCAGTGTATTAAACATATATCTTTCCACTGTATTACAAATTGTTTATATCTTATCATTTACTCTTTCTCTTCTATCACTTATAAAAGTATTGAAGGTATGAACAAAATTGATTTAGTTATAACAGGGTCGCACACACATTCTTCAAGTTCTTTTTTTATCCGATTGAGTTTATTAGTACTTTTTAAGTATACGGTACAGTACAAGCTCTTTTTCTTAAGCAAGAGTTAATTGCCCTTCAAAATATTCTTTCACATTAATTCTCACTAATATTGCAATCAGGAAATTTAAAATAATGAACCTTTAAAACAAATTATTAAAATTCAGAATGATTATGCCTACTTAGTCAAATTGTTGTAGATAATGTAATAGAATATATATGTTCTATTAAATTATAAGTATTAAAATAATTTTATTGCTATAAAATAAAGTATAGGTATATAATCCCACAATATATTAAAATGCACGTCACCTATGTACATCCCAGGGTATTTATCACTATATATTTAAATAAATACTGAATCAGAAATATATGTCTCTTAAGTATATTACATAAATAAATGATTTTAAATGAGTTAAAATGTTTTTAATGATAAATTTTCAATAGTTTCTCCAAAACTTATGTATTGTTTCGATTCTAATTTGGCAGAATCGATCATGAAAAATCAGAGTAAGACAGTAAATCATACTGATCACTCACAATGTGAAAATTGCTGCCAGAAATTCTGCTATAGAGGGTGACTGCAGGTTTGAAGAAGAATGCTTCCATCTGAAAGAACCTAGACTCCACTGCAGAAGGCCATCTTATCAGAAACCTATTTTTTGGTCAACTAAAGAATATTCAACATTACACTCTTTTTTTTTTCTTTCTCGTTTTCTTACTAAATGCTTCCACCTACTCCTACTTCTAAGCACTATATTCTCCTCTTTTGGCACGTGCTGCACGTACCTTACCAACCAAATCCAATCAACACAATCCACTTGCTTTGCGCAATCCAGTAAAAATGTATACATGGTTTATTAAATCAGTAATGTTCACCATCTTCTCTCCACTCCGTTCTACTTGACAGACCCATGTCCTGTCACCTGCATGGCTCCAGTAGTCTCTGAACTAGATTGTTGCATCAGTTTCATAAGTGGTCTTCCTCTCACATGGATCGCTCTAAACTTTTATTTTTAATATAGTCAGAATTATCTTAATAAGTAATTAAATCTGAAGAGATAACTCCTTTATCTCCACTTTTGCAGGCTTTGTCTTCAGGAGAATATGCACTGTTTCAAATAACTTATAAATGTATCTTTTCTTGTTTAATTCCTTACCCACACCTTGTGTATGTGTGTATATCTTCACTATTACCAATCAAATATGAAAATGCTTCAGATATAATTTTATTCCACAATTCACTTTTCTTTCTTTCTCCCCCAGGATCTTTCCTTTGCAGTCTCTTCTTTCCTGAATTGCCAGCTCTGCTTGGACCTCTTCACTTGCCTAAATTTGGCTTTCCTTGAGTCCTCAGACTAGATTACTTTATCCACAAAGCTTTCAACAACCTCTCAAGGTTGGTTGATGGTATTTTATGTTCCCCCGATTTCCCCTCTATTACCACACATTTACATCGCAAATGTATTTATATGCTTAGTTTTTTCTTATGTCTACCTCTCTTCCCACAGTTCGATTAATTTCAGCATAAAAATAATTGGTCATTACTTTATGAAAACCCAAGACTTGGCAAAGTACCTGACATAATGTTGCTTAACAAGTATTAGTTTTACAACTCAGAAATGATGATTAAGTAAGCAGAAAATTGAAGTATAAATAAAATAATATAGATGGCAAGATTAAGAAACTACTTTTGTGTAGAAAGAAAAAAACTTAAGGACTTTGCATCTGATCTATGCCCCAGGATGATACTAGTTTTGATAATTAAGAAATTGAGAAAATGGAGTTTTAAGATGTTTCTATAGCCATACTGGAAACATAAATGACATATTTGTATAGAGTCAAAGCAAAACATTCTTAATATTAATTGATATTAACAAATGTTAAGGACAAAATATAAATTCATGAGTATCGATTATTAATTTGTGGCACAGTAACATTATTATGACAATGCACATGATTATAGAGCAATAAAAACGTTTCAATTGGTGTTGCATAGTTTCTAAAGGTAATACCAGGTATGAAAGTCAAACAGATTTAATTTAGAAAACAAACATAAACCTTCTCACTGAGAAACACAGTTTAGGTCGCTTTGAAATTTAAAGAATAATAATACAGCCTTCGACCACAATGTCTTGGCCTCCTTGGAAGGTCATATAACAAAGATAATTTTGATTGAAGTCACCCTCCTTCCATATGGAAAAAAAGTTTCAAAAATGGCACACTACTCATTGTCTTCAAAATAAAATTAACATTTATTGAGCCCCATTAACATGCCAGAATTTTACTAATGTTTCACTTTTTCATACACAATGTGGTGTATATTGTTATCTCCAGTTTTTTTTTTCAAAAATGAATGTTTAAGAGATATGAATACGTAGCAGAGCAAGGATCAATGGTGATAGTTTTGAATTCAAATGTCTGTGTTATGCCAACTGCTACCTAACTGGAAGTGACTGCAGACTGAAAGATTATGAAGATTTTGTTTTCCCTTTAGAACAGTAAAGCATTAAATATTAAATACAATAAATAGAAATAAAACTGAAATAAAATTAACATATAATGGTATAGTCTTGGATTATTATAAGCAAGTGATCTGAGAAACTACATGATTTTCAGGAGGTATTTGCTTTGTATAATTTAATGTTTTCGGTGGAAGTGATAGTTTAAATAAACTAAGTATAATTAAATTTATTTTAAAACATCTGCCATAAGCCAAAAAGTGAGAAAAATAAAATTTTTCACACTATATGTTTTTACTGAGTTTAAAGTTAAAATCATGGTGAATCTCATTCAAACTATCCTTCACAGAAATTATCCAACAAGCTTTGATTATTGAATTTAATGATAAATGGCTTTAAAGAGCTATGAAAATATTAAGAAAAAAACCTTGCTCAATACATATATGATAGGTATGGTTCTCATTTGGGGACATATAATAAAAATGTCAATAAAATGAGATGACTTGTAATATTTTGCTGGTATGCAACTATAAAACTTTAATTAAGGTCAGTTTTATTATGTTATCTTATATACCTGATAATGACAAGAATATGAGGATCCTTTGTAACAGGTATTATTTTTAAGAACAATAATGTGAAAGAAAAGTCAGAATTACAGCTAAAGCATAAAAAGCCTATAACTTCATTTGCCAGGAAAGATCCTTGAATTGGGTGAAAAATGCTTTCAAGACATTGCTTTTCTAGATCTGTTATTAGTACCTTAAATTAAACGAACATATTCGTTCTTACATGGACAATGAAATGTATCGCTTCTTGACATACAGATACATATCGATTTTTATTTTTCAATTTTCACAACTTGCATACAGTATATAGTCAAATAAGAAATGTTGATTATCAGATAATTTACTATTTATTTAAATATTATGTTACTGCTTTGGTGAAATACTGATTATGATCTGTAATTTTAGACTTCAGATGACCTAAAATTGTTCTCTTTATCTAGATATTGCTCCTTTATAGGGGTAATGAATTTTTAAATTAATGAATTAGACAATGGTAATTTATTCTATAAATATATTAAATAATTCATTCGGATGTGAAATATTACATACTTTACAAAATGTGGAGTATTTTCCATGTCAGTAGGTCAGATTTTACCTTTCTCTTTTTTGTGTTTAGCCGTAGTACAGAAAAATGGTTGTCTGAATTCCATGCTTCTATTGAAATAAACAGTAATATGCAGAAATCGGAAGAAAGTCATTCTGAATTTAGCTGCACAACTTATCACTGCATATGCAAGAATTGTAAGATATTTTTTCTTTTGGTTGTGCATTGATAATTCTTTCAATAGTTAAAATAAATATGCAAAGATGCAGAAAGATGTCATTCAGCTCCAAGCATCACAGTAACCTGAATGCATCTAAATAATCGTGACGTACTAAAAAAATATGGAATGTACACTGATTTGAATGAATAATTCTTAAGAGTTTTAAAGGCAAACATCCTAATGGGTTAATAACTACCTTAAATTGCTTTGAAGTCAGTAAGTTGGAATTTTAAAAATAAAAAGCCTAAAATTTGACGACATGCTGCTATTATCCCTTTAAAGCCTTTCATATGACTAGAGTAGAAGGATTTGTTGGCACCAATTGTAGCAAATTTTGGTCCCTAATACTTAACATGCTATTTTGTACATGCTAGCTTTTTAGAATATATACAGAGTTGAGCTTTATTTTTTTTTAATTTATAAGCTATTTCATTAATGTGTTTATACTAGCAGGGGATTACCACTAAATTTATCAATTAGTGATGACGCATTACTATTGTAATATATTTGCATTTCTCTTCTTCCTCAACTTCTTCAAAATACGTGAGCTTCCCTGTTTTAAATCACATTGTATAGGTGAAGTCTGGCCTTCAAAGGGAGGCTTTCTGCTCATTTAATTCTGTTAAACCTGTATTCCTGAGGGTATTTTTCCTTATTTATTTTAACTGAGTGGGCAATACAGTGCCTCTGAATTAGAGCTTTAAGAGTTTTCCGTCTTAATAAGGGTGAGTATTCCTCTGAGGAGTATATGCTGCAAAGGGAACTAATCTCCTGCCTGATCCTGTCAATACAATCTCGTCCTACCAGTATAGAGGAAGTTAAATGCTACTACCTAATGCTAGAACTCATTAGAAAAAATGAAGAGAAAGTGAGTTCCATTGCTTAATTTTATCCAGCCCATAGAAGGCATTATTTTCGAATGTCCAAAGTCTAAAGGTCACTTGAGTTATATGATAAATAAAAAAATAGTGCTGTATTTCAACATAAATTGTCATATAACAATATCTTTATAATAGATTGCACATCAATTTAATTTATAAAGTAAGTGATCAGAGACTGAAGAATGATGCTCAGATTGGGGTGTGGCTCAGTGTCAGGGTGCACTTGCAAAGCTGAGTTTGATCCCCAGTTCTGAAACCCAAATAAACAAACAAGTAATCAAGCAAGAAGAAAGGTCAAATGGAAAATGTTTCAAAGTACGTTTAGATAGGTAACTCTAACTGTAAAGGAAAACATACGGATGGCTTCCCCAAGCTACTCTCCTTGAGCTACCACGAGTCAGTCTCCTTCTGACTCTCATTTGTTAAAGGCCCTGAATTTTTAGCTGAGTGTTGATCTCTAAGTGCAGTCCGCTAAGACCTAGCAGAATCCTCACACCACTTGTATAATGGTTCTAGTTACTAATCAGGCTCAGCATCCCCCACCATCTCCCAGGTGATTTCTGATCACCTTGGCTCCTCTTCAGGCAAGAATCTTAATGGATCAGTTAACCAGAACTATCCTTGCCTGTGATATTTCCTCTTAGTAAGTTTCAATCCACTTACATCTTGGTACTTCACTATAAATTCCCAGTTTTATTTGTTGTATTCAAAATTGAGTCCAATATCACTAATCTACAATAACAGTATTTTAATACCCATCTTGAATAGTCTGTTTTATCATTCTTTAATAAGTATCATGAGTAATTTGGTCCCTTGAGTGCAAGAAAACTTATTACCATTAATATATTTACTGTCAAAACAGTGAAATGATAGTTTAAAAGAATGTCCATACAGGAGTGTACTCAAAATGATAGCTGCAGACATGAAGATTCAATGCATTTGAATTACTCTTCATTTTCTGGCATAGTCTGATAATAAGAAACATTCTAGTTTGTAAGGGAAAAAAAAACATTTCTTATCATTAAAATAATTTTGTCATATAAATGTTAATTTGAGGAAATTTTAGGAATAATGCTTTTTTAAAAAAATTTATTTGGCACTATATTGCGTGAAAATCTATGCAAGTACAAAGGTAATTAAGGTTATACCCCTGATTTTATGGATATAGGCCTCAGTTTGAGCTGTGTAAAGCCTTAGAAAATTTATGTTTTTGTTTTACAGTGACACTGGGTAAAAACTGAAAGTATAACTCTTGGTCAGTAAAAGCTCTCACAAGGCTCTAATTAGATGTTTCCAAGCCTGGATACAGTTACAAAACCTTCTAAATGTAGTCCCCAAATGGACAATCCTCATAAAATGTAATGAGACCAAACCTTACCCAATTAATTAATCAAATTAATCAATCTGCAAGATGAGGTGAGCCACAGCATCAGAAGTTATTTTATTGAGAACTTAAGTAAGGATATGTAAAGTGAACTCATTAATAAGTAGATAAAACGGCAACCTACTGATAAGTATTTCCATGACAAAGAAGCTGACATCTATGAAAACCAAAATTAAATGCCGTAAGATGCCAACTAACTTGCCAGTCTAATTGTCATGATTTATTTACATAACTGTCATGGTTTCTCCATCTCTCTTCAATAGTTTTCCTTTGTTCTTGTATAGAAAACATCATCTTAATTGATCACTCTCCACCTAAGGAATTAGATAGCTCTCTTATTTCAAAGAGAATTATATTTACATAATAATGTGTGTAAAGAAATTTATTGGACAAAACAGTGCATTTGTGAACTAGATTAATTAATAGGAACTCCAAATAACAGCAAAATAAGTAAGCATATGATGAGTAATGACTATGTTTTCATCATCGCATTTCCAGTGTTTACCCCAGTGCACATGCTGTATCAAACATTTATTATATATTGTTTTAAAAGAACCAAAAATAACGACAGAACAGAGTTGATCCACAAGAGCAAACATGCATTTTAGAATATCTGCTGTTCTGTCATGCCTTCTGACCTCCTGTCTATTAAAGCCTTTCTGAACTGTGCATATTTTTAGTTAAAAGTGCTCATTTAGTAATGAACCTTGGGCTATCTTATTTAGTTGATGAAGACACTGGTATAACCATATTTTTTCAAAGACATGAGCTTTACAATTCTTGTTATTGGTAATATATTCTGGCTTCTCTAAGCTTTTTTTTAAATAATAATGATCATCTGTTTGCAGAATTGTTCCCCAACATTCAATTTTGAAAACATTAAATATTATCAAGAATCATTTTTATCAGTAGACAAATTTAACTTCTAAAATACACCAAACGGTGTTCACACTCAAAGATTATGAGATACTGAAATTTAAAGAAAAATGATATGAAAATCCTATATATTTTTGAAGACCAGCCTTTATATATAAATAACCAGCAGATATTTGAAAGATTTTATAGAGAAAAATAGACAGGACATTACTATTTCTGGCATATAGAGACTATTGTATAGCAATGCTATCCAGCATGTCTTGGATACACGAAGTGATAGAATTTGAAGACATCTTGTCTGAACTTATCAGGAATTACTTTTTGTGTTGTGGTTTTGTTTTATCTTATTTGTTCTGTTTCTTTGAGACAAGGTCACACTGCTATGTCATTCAGGTTGTCCTTGAGCTCTTTATGTAGCCCAGGCTGGCCTTGACTTCACTGAGATCCTCCTGCCTCAGCCTCCAAGTGCTAGGATTACAGCCATGTGCCACCACTCTTAGCAGGAATTACTATTTAAACAAGAGTCACAGGAGTCACTATTTTAAAATTTATTGAAGGCTAAAATTTGATAATAAATACATTTGATAAAAATACAGCTAATACTTACTTGATTTCAAATACTGAGCAAATAGTCATTTAGCTAAGATCTCTATAAATTTATATCCAAAGGATATGTCAAGCCGTTGTCAGTTTAATGATGAAAGAATCATGTGGGAATTTATTAAATTTGTGTTTGCCTTATGTGTTCAAAATTACTGAAGATAAAATATATTAATAGTTTATCACAGCAGTTTATATTAGAGCTATTGTCTCTTACTCTAAATCGATGGCTGACACCAAGGACACGTTTAAAAAGCAATAATGGATTTACAAATGGTTTTATTTTCTCTTTTAAATTAGTTGAACAAGAAATATATCAAAGTTTCTATATTTCATGAGAGAAACCTACCAGAGTTTACCATAAATGAAATATGTGTTTATCTTTTATGTTACTCACAATTTAACAGTTAGTGTTGTATACTACTTTTTAGCCAAAACAAAGATTGATGTGTGTTTAAAATTTAATAAACTGTCCTTTACGTGAAAGTTCTCAAAAATAAAAAAAGTGTACGTGTGTGTGTGTGTGTATTAGGGTTTTGAGTGGGGAAGGCTTATAAATCTATAAAGAGTGTGGTTGTCCACTCAGAGTGGGAAAGATGCTTAAAACAATTACTTTAATCAAGTCAAATTTTAAATTTAATTCAGAATTTATACGGTCTGCCATTTAAGAAATTCCTCAAGAATCACATCTGTTCAAGTTTCAATTCTTAAAGAAGACTGGATTCATATTTTTTAATTCACATTTTAAAAAACCATATTATCTTTGAGTGACTGTAATGACAGGCTGAAACCTTCAATAAGTAAAAATGAATATATCTTCTAATTTTGGAGAATACATTTTCCATCATAATTGCTTATTCAAAAATATTTTTAGTAAAACTTAATATTATTTTAAAAGCTGTGCTCATTTCAAGAGAAATTAGTATTAGAGAAGAAAGGCATACACTTTGTAGTTGTTGTTTAATTGTAATTCCATTCATTCTAGATTGCTCAGTTTTTAAAGCTTGGTCTTCTTTCTCATTTTTTCATAGTATTATCTTTAACCTATTACTCATAACATTTGTATGATGGACTATGACGATGACTTTTTATAACAGTGATTGGTTTTGGTGAACAGTAAGAAATTCTATTACTATAAAGTGGACATATTCAATTTAAATATTTTAGGTAAATAAGACTTAGTAAACTACTATATATTTTATGCACAGTATATATTCTTGATGTTATCTATAAAATGTTGAAGAAAGCATGAACTATCTTTTTAAAATTTTTCCAATTTGGCAGGATTTAGCCAACTTTTTATAATTTTTCTTCTTAAAGTTTAATACTATTTTAAAAGTATTCACTTGTATGTAGATTACCCCAACCCTATATAAACACTTACAGATCTGAACCTGTACATTATGAGAAGACAACATTAAAGTTAATAAAGCCACTTTCAAATATTTTTCTACACCAAGAACTTACTGATTACATTCATTTTAGAATAATTGCTTTAGCTGTAACAGAAGGATTTCTGCACACAGTATTAATTGTATACATAAAATCATCCATAAATGTTGTATCTGAAAATATGCGTATTAAAATATTACACAGAAGAAAATAATATTCTATTTCCATAGGTAAGATTTTAAATATGACAGTTGAATAAATCTATAAAGCATATACTATATCTTTCATTGAATTTAATTATTTTTTTGCAAATTAACATTTGTGGATATCATTTGAAAAATCTGGTAGAAAAAATGTGGTTTGTGTGTAACCGTGAATATTTAATAAATCTACAAAGCAATGATTTGCTTGTACTCTAGCCCTTATTTGAGACTATGAAATCTAAAATGTATGCTTACTCAGTTCTGGTCTTTCCAAGACTGGATTGTTTTTTAATAGTGCAATATTCTATAGATAGCTTTTTAAAATTAATAAAATGCAAGAAGAGTCTAGAAAAGTTAATAAAAAATATCTCAATCCTAATGAATTTGGCTGATATTCACAGACTCAGGAAGAATAAGTCCATCTATAAATACTCTTTCACAATAAATCTATAATGAAATTTAAATGAAATACACCATTATGAGAGAATAATTCTTGCATAGCATAGTGGAGAGCTGCATTTGAATGTAATGTTCACATATTTATTAATTTAATCAATAAATGCGTATTTTATAGATTTAATTTTCTGGAACTATAATATGGTAGCTATTTTATTAGCTATTAAAGGGAATTTGTTATGCTTTGAATGTTCCTAAGGCATCACATATCTGTAAATTAGTGTTTAGACATTAAAGCCAATATTCAAAAAATAATTACAAGTAAAAATAGGTTATACTGAGCATAACTACCCTTTGCAAGTCTAAATATAATAAAGTATAAAATTTTGAGAAATAATAATATTGTTATTATTAAGAAATGTCAAAGTGAATCTATTAAGTTTTCTCAATTTAGTATGTTATATATCAACTTTCCATTTCATAAATTATACATTTTTACTAAAAATAAGCACTCAAAATCAACATAACTATTTATTTTTGATAAAATGATGTGTAATCCAACCAATTAAAATATATTAGTTATATATTTTAATTTTGAATAAAATGTTAGTGAATAATAATTAGCTTTGGTTCCATTGTTAAAGAATCAGTCATAATTAGTCACTTTGAATGTTAATTGGAAAACACCCCCATACTTTATTTCAATTGTTACATATAAAATACCAGATTCTTACCTTATGAAATAAATATCTACTGAACCTTTGTAATTGGATAGGTCTGCAAGTGAGTAACAGGAGAGAAGTATTCATGATGGCTTCTCAAATATTCTTGAAAATGATCGTTATAAAAACCTTACAGTGTTATCGATGAGGATATTTGATGAGCAATATAAAATGGTTACAGTGGTTATTTGATACCTGCATAAGAAAATAACTGGGCCAAACTAGAATTTCCAGGTATCTCTTCATAATTAAATTTAATCTTGTCTTCATAATTAAATTTCATCCTCAGTGACTCATTTTCTATTTTAGAGAATAGACGAAACATTATTACACTATCCCACTCTTAGCAATTAAAATCATCCATTAGCAATCAATAATACTCAAACATATGTGTGATTTACTTAACTGTAGTATACTATCTCATTTTTCTAAAGGACTTACATAGACATTGAAACAAAAAAATGACATAATTCGTATGATAAGTCATTCAGAAACTGGTCAGAGTTACTCTCCTAATTATGTGAATAAAATTAGCCAAATGATTATTAAAATTAAAACATCAACAATGTCAGACGTATCACTCTACTTAATTTTGGTACTTAATTTTACAAAATATGCTACAAAGGAACTTTTGAAAAGTTTCTCCATTTTGGTGTTTTATGTGACATTATTTCGATATTCCCTTTGATTACGAAGAGAGATCACAAACTTGAAAAAATAAATCTGCTAAGACATCAAAATTTCCTCTTTAAATAACAGTGAAGAGTAAACCAAGAGCAACTATTCTCTAAAAGTGATTATTCTTCCAGAGGGATATTAAACAAGTAATGTGACTCAAGAAACATATTATTTGAAGTTTTTTTTAAATATTAAAGTTTTTTTAAAAGTTACATAATGTCAAAGTAGAAGAAACACTAATTAACATTACTTGACACCATTATAACATAGACTAAGAATATTTGATATTAGCATTTAAGAAACAAGTTGGGTAGGGCTGGGGAGTTAGCTCAGTGGTTCTGTCGCCTGCCTCTCAAGCACAAGGACCGAAGTTTGATCCCCGGTACCAAAACAAACAAACGAAAAACTAGTTGAGTCAATGTTACACCATGTATGAAGGCAAAACTTTATTTTAAGAGACTAATTTTAAACATCAAACTTAGCTAGGCTGGGCATGCAGCTCCGTGGTAGAGTGCCTGCCTAATACATGGGAGGCCCTGGTTCATTCCTAGCACCAGAGAGAAAATGGTCAAACTTTCAAACTTAAATTATATCTTCTGAAAAATACATTTCATTTCCATAACACGTTTGTCTTTTATTTTGTAATTGTTGTTAGTGGTAATCTTTGTCACTTTGTCCACAATTCTATGCAATGTACATGGGTACCTGCATATGATGCATGAGAGAAATTAATGAAGAGTGTTAAAAAAAATCTTACTGCAATCCTATCAATTAGTACTAGAACAGAAATGCAGAAAAGAAATTCTACATCTATTACCATTTTAGTCTTTTCATTAACCTATGGTTAAGAGATAATAGAAAAAAAATCTTAGATTATTAGAAGAGATCATTAAACATCAGACTAAATCCTAACCACACACCTTTGGGATTTGGTTTTTAAGAAAAAAATAAGTGTGTGCTTAACCTGTCACACAATGGTATTGTTCATGTATGTCAGTATTCTTTAAATACTCATACCCTGCATTTTAAATTACTAAAAATTTTAAATTCCTATTCTAATCAGGAATTCTTCATTTTAAAGAAAATAAATATGAAAAAAAAACTAACAGGAAATATGCAAAGCTGGAACATAGATTGGTAAAGAAGCACTAGTTTGGAAAGTCCATCAGTTGTGCTCTCTACACTTGTTGAGAGAAATATACAAAAGCAATGTTCTGGAAAGAACCCACACATTTATTAAGAAACACATAAATCTAAGTGCACAACTAATGGTAGAATATATGTGTGTGTGTGTGTGTGTATGTGTGTGTGTGTGTGTGTGTGTAAAATGAATGAATGACACAAAAATACTCATTAACTCCAGTAGTTCCTTTTTATTTATGTCTGGTTTACTAAACTATAGTACACTATTTTGCCAAAACAAAATAATATGAACAGTATTTTACCAAAAAGTACAATCTTATTATAATGTTGGGTTTCTAAAAAGAAAATATCCCATGAAAATAGGAAAGCACATTATATTATCAGATTAAAAGATAAATGAAATTTATCTCTGTTATCGTGTCTATTTGATTTTGAAGACATTTCAAAACAACGTGGATTTGTCTTCTCTATCCATGCAGTAATGCATACGTGCCATAATCATATTTAATAACACAAAATACCAGAGGCTAAAATACAGAAGTATTGAGAATTTAAAATTTATTGATGTGTTACTTTCCCAGGTGGAGTCAAAACTAGCTTTTGCACAAAACCGAAGAGTATTATAACTTTGTTACTTTATGACCTGAAGTTGGAATTATTATTTCCTTTATTTGTTGAAAATTGTATAAGCTTTACAACAGATAATAAAAATATCTCCAGAGAAAAAAAATTTAAATATAATTTTTATAATAATAAAATGTTATTAATAAATGGAGTCATTTTATGATTTGTCTTAGTTTTTTCTTTTCTTTTTTTTTGTTTTTTGTTTTACTTAGTGGAAACTCAAAATCTTTTAGCACATAAGCAAAACACAACAAAACAATATTAGTTATATTACCAAAACTTACTAAAAACAATAAAATATTTTGGCATTTTACTTTATTTAAATCTGATAGTGGAAGAAACCTATGGACTGCTCAATCTGCATTGCTATAAAACTTTTAATTTAAAAGATTTGTTTGGGGGAGTTCTTATAGTTTTCTAGATTTGATTTATCTTTTTATTACTGTTTTTCTGTTTTCCTTAATCCCAAGATTTCTACAGTAGGGTCAGCCCAAATGCTGTCCCTAGACAACCTCTTCTCATCCTGTTTAGCAACCCAACCCACTTCTCATGTTTTTTTTTTTTCCATCAAGATTGAGAAATAACACAAAAACATCTGAAAAACCTTTTTTTCAAGTAGTCAAAATCACTTTGCTAGTTCAAGGTACCTTTAAGAGTTTCCAGTTGTCCTTTATCTATTAAGATCTGTGATATTAGCAAGAAGCAATGTTGTGAGGCATTTCTGCAACTGCTTCCTTCCCTGCTTCATTAGGGCTATGTATACATCCCTTCTTCTGCCTTTCTACCTGATCTTTACTTTCCCTCACCCAGTTCCAATTTCGAATTTTTCTAACACTGTCAAACATTTGAGTAAATTCATGTTTCACATTTAAATAAATATAGATTAAGCATTTGAAAGTTTTTAAATGGATTCATCAATGTGAATATTAAGAAGTTATACATTATAGCAGGAACATCTGCAAATGAATCGACTCCAGCACTTGAAAGGGGGGAAGAATCACAGAATGGGTGAAACACAGGTTATATGGCTGTCGATAAAATATAGACATTCAGGCCTTACCTGCTTAACTGCATGATGACAAACAAGTCTAAATAGCAGGCAAAAGGAAAAAAAGTCCACAGAATCTGATCATCAGACTCCCACGCTGCTATGACAGTTTTATATCCTGGTTTCTTCCTCTTTGGTTACATACATGTGACTGGCTGGAAGATCTGTCCATGTCACTAGGGTTAATTTGTAACCGTAAACAACTCCTCCTATTTTTCAAACAGCTGGTTGGCATTGCACACAGCTGGAAATAAACATTTTGTCTTCTGAACTAAAGCCTTCGTTCCTGGCCAGAGACTCTAAATAGGTCCTTGCTCTAAAGTACTGAAAGCATTCTCCACCTGGCGCAGAATTAAAGACTGGTTCAACTCTTGGGGACTAGGAGAACAGCCATCCAAGACAAACTCTGCCACTGTTTGGCTAAGGACCAGGCAGCCACCCGAGGCCAAGGGCGCCAACCTCTCTTGGGAGCAGAGGTGGGGGACCCAGGTCCTCCTACCTCCCACCCCCAGCCCAGAAGTGGGGGGGGTAAAAGCCCAACTTTAAAGAGGTTATCATAGAAGCTACACGGATCCCAAGCTTAACTCTGCTTTTCAGTTCAGCCTTATTATTCCAAGCTCTAGCTCCAAGTTAAGGTCCAACTCTTCCTCACCCCACCGCCCTCCGGATTCGTGGGAGTTAGTAAAGGAAGGAAAGGAGTTATGATCAGCCACCCTTAACGCCGGCCGGGAGAAGTCATTCAGCAATGTTAAGCCCTGCTGAGCACTCGCAGGAAGACGGCGACTAAGGCTTTACAAAGCAGGCTTCCCAAAGAACCGTCACGTACTAAGACACAGCTCATTAAAAATAAAAATATGAACAGCAGAACAGCTTCAATGAGAGATCCCAGGATTCTGGCCTCTGTCCTCTCATACAGAAGAGCTTTTGGCCCAAGAAAGGACGGTGAGGATCCAGCCGGAAGGGTTCAAAGCCCCCGCGAGCCCCTCTGCCCCTCCCGGGGCTGCAATGCCCACGCCAACCCGGCTCGCCGCAGGGACCG
>NW_022900923.1:31672546-31675407 GCF_012274545.1 Fukomys damarensis
GGCACAGCGGTCACCCCGCACTTCGCCTCCGCGTGGCCCCGAGCTGCGGAGAAATCTCTCGGCACAGTCGCCTGTTGATAGCCCTCTGCTTAAAACCCTCTGGGCTGCGGGAGCCTCCGGGACACACATCCCCTTGGCGGAGCGCAAGCCTCAGGTTAGGATTCCGTAAAGCACACTTACCTAATTCCGGAGGTCCGTGCCTTGCTGGAGGAGACTAGGCTACAGGGAAAGACTGCACGGAAAGTTGCTTCCCCCCTCCCTGCACTCCTGCTCAACAGCAGCAGACCTCCAAAGAGGAGGTTGGGATTGGAGAATTGCACTGAACCCTCGCTTCCTCTAATGAAGTCACGGACGCGAGGCACTGTCTCGGCAGGCAGGACGGTCGGACTAGCTCGGAGACCAGGTAGAAACTAGTGACGGTGAGGGGCGACAGCGCTGCGGACAGTCAGCCCGACCCTCTCTCGGCCGAGCCAAAGGGGGAAAGCCCTGGATCGGGGACTGGAGGCGGGCGGGGGATGGGGTGGCGCTGCAGCTGGAGTACTTTTATGTCTGGAAGCTAAAAGGGCTTTTGAATTAAAAAAAAAAATCCTTGCTTGGGTTGTCGCGTCAGCTATTAATGACGACAGAAATAGTTCTTTCCGAGATTTTTTTTTTTTAAGAAAAGGAAAAGAAGACACGAAGAAAAAGAAAAGAAAAGAAAGAAAAGCTCAGACAATAGGTTCTCACCTCAATCCATCCCATTAAGGGGAAATGTTACAGAAAGCAGAAGAAACTTGTCCTGGGGGGTGAATAGAGGGACGGTTCACAGAGAAAACCTTCAATACCGATTAGAGATCACTGATACGTGGAGATCTGGCTTTTAATGAATATCAATCGCTTGTCAATGTGTGAAGTAAAAGCAGATTTAAATGTTTCTCAAAACAACCATACTTAACGGGGAGCTGATAACCCTGTCAGCTAAGCCCATGGAACTGTTCATAAAAGCGTGAAGCAGTAACGACATGTATTTATACACTTATTAAAAATTGAGGGTGGGGTTGGGAAAGTGTGAAACTAAGGCAATTGAGGCCCCTGAATTTCAATTTATTAGAAGCAAAAGTGGTTTATTCTGATGCTGCTTTTCTGTGAAAAGAGCACTCAGTCCCTGTCCAATTAACCGTTTCCCAGCTCATTCGCAAAATCAGAAATATACTTCCTGATACTGTTCCTGAATGCACACGCAGTGCTCAAAATAATATGCTCATGAGTGATTTAGGGTGCTGTAAGAAAAAACAGTGCTTTGAAACTCACTGATCCTTCTTACCACATAGTAGCATGTTGATGCTTAAGCTCTAGCTACATCCATAAAAATATACAAAGCAAAGCCCCCCCATCATGCAGTTGCTTACAATGGAATGAACACACATTGACCTGAACAACCTTCTGAAGATCAGAGAAACTAGGGAACTTTCCCAAATAATCTCAGTAATCTCATTTAAGCTTGCTCTTAGATAAACATGAAATTTGACCTTTCAAATAGCATAAAAATCTGTGTCAAGAGGGGTTAATGGGGGTTGGAGAGAGTTAATATCCATATAACCTGTAATAAAATGAGAAAAGAAAGTTTAAGAAAGAATGTAAAATGTATTGGGGTAATGGATTACGTCTTTTTAGTTCAATTGCAGCCGGCACACTAATTAATAAACATGGTCAGATCTTTCAGTTCTGGAGGTAACAAAAATGCGATAATGAGATATGACAAATAATTCTTCTTAAAAATAGCACTAGTTACAGATAGTGTATAAAGAGAATAACTTACCAGAGGAAATTTCAGGAAGCAAGATGACTGTGAGAAAAATACATCCAAGATTCAGACAGATATTCCATGGTCTTCAAAATTAAGGTAAAGTAGTGATCTGCAGGGTAGCAGGACTTTGAAATAATCAGCAGTTCCCGGTGGCATGTAACCAAGTAAAAACCAGTGCCACAGGGAGCTGGAAACTCCAAGGAAAAGAAGCAAAACGTGAATGGCGCTTTTATTGGGGGGTGGGTGTTGTGGTGGTGAGGGGGCTTATTTGTGGTGGTCCTTAGGCAAAGTGAAAGTTTACAGACTCTATACCCCCGCACAGTAAGGAGCAGGAGGTGGAATACAGATAAATCTGCAAAGAAAAGTGAAAGGATGTGTTGAGGACACCGAGATAAAGAGAGAACTAGTGAGCAAAGCTGTAGTCATCCTGATAGATTAAAGCGGCAAGAGTGACTGAGGCTTCTGGGCAGGATCCAATGAGAATTCAAGAGGGCCCCGCTTGGAAAACCCTGCTCTGATCTTCCCATTCTCAGTTTTTTAAGTTACCTGCTCTGGGAACATAATTATTAGGATTAATAGTATTCCACCAGTACATCTCACTAGGATCCCCGTTGAACTCCTTCTTTACTGGCCTCAACTGAGGGAGGAGGCGTAGTAAGGAAACCCAACGCGACCAGTACCCCAAAAATCCACTACCAAAGATCACATTATCGTGGGGTGGGGGGGATCAAAGTGTGAGGCTGAGGCCGAGTCGCTGGGCGCTTTGGGGGGGCGCTGTGCCTGGGTGGCTTAGGGGAGGAAACCCGAGCTCGGCCGGAGAGCCGTGGGCTGCCGCGGAGGCCTGCCCTGGTTCCACCTCTTCCGAGAATCCTGCTGCCTGTGGCTCAAGGCAACCGACTCGCTTTAAATGAGGCAGTTAGAGCTTTGGGGGCTCTGACCATCCCCGGGGAGGGAGAGCAGGCGTGAGGCATCCACCTCCCTTCTGATTTCTGCACAGTTGCAGAGGGACAGTGTGCTAGAAAGGGCTTCGCTGCCCAGCGCATTATCTTGCCATTTTCCCGTCCGGATGCTGCAT
>NW_022900923.1:31675610-31677701 GCF_012274545.1 Fukomys damarensis
TCTCCCTCCCTCCCTCCCTTCCTCCCTCCTTTGAAATCTACTTTCCCCGGGGAACGGTTTGTTTCACTGAGAGGCTGGTAATTCTGTTTGTACATGATTTACATTTTGGCCGTGAAATGAGTCCGCCTCCCCACACAGAGTCTCTCCTTAGAGAAGATTCTCCGCCCTCAGCACAGGGATGAGCTCGAATTTGTGTAAAGACCGCGAAGGGATCTCTCTCTCTCTCTCTCTCTCTGTCTCTCTCTCTGTCTCTCTCTCTCTCTCTCTCTCTCCTCTAGCCTCCCTTCCTACCCGCCTGCCTCCCTCCCTGAAACAGGAGGGAAAGGTAGTGAGTAGAGTGGAAATTGATTTCTTGCAGACTGAGTCGCCGAATGATAGAAGGAATAAACATTTGCCCTGGATAAAAATGTTCTTGGTGAGTAATCTTATTTTCTGCTGTTGAAAAGGAAACACATTGCTTCTCACTGCCCCATCCTCCGCTCCATGTATTTATTTGTTCTCTGTATGTAAATCACGAGCTGTGTCGGTGGAAGTGTTCTTTTCCTCCTTCCTGAAAGAGGAGTAGTATTTAAGAGTGAATTTGCCACAGGGGGTTGTAAGGAGGCAATGTGAACATTTCAAGGTCCTTCATTAGCCTGCACTGAAAACCGAGAGACAGGTAAAGTCAATCCTTGCTTGCTTTCTAATGGTATTTAAGGACCTTCTTTATTTCCTACTAACTCTCTTTCCTTCTTGAAAATAAAAATAGTTTCAGGTAGTGGCCCAATGTTTGATGCTCATGCTTTTGGTATATGCCAGCCATGCACTTAAATATAAATATGCTTTCAATTATAGACATTGGGAATGGTTATTTTTCATATGAATTGAAACTATATAAGTCTTCCATTAAATGTACATCCTGGTTTCAATGCTTGTATCAGATACAAGTCAGCCGTGTCCCAAATGGCTTTTTGCGTGGCGTTTCCTAAAGCCCTCTGGTTTTCCATGAGTCTACAGCACCCCCAACCTGCAACGTGCTCGTAGTATGAAGCCTGGGTAGATATAGGAGTGGAAAGAAGCCAAATGCCTCTCAGCTATGCTTGTTTCATATGTTAACAAGTGTGGAGAATGACAGGTATCACAAATTGTGTGAATTTGGTTTTCAAACATAAGTTGACCATTTGGAATGTTTTTTTTAGTAATTGTTTTAAAAATGTAAAGGAGACTTGCTCAATGAGGAATCATTATAAGTTTGAATTATTAAATATGCCACTAGTAGAATACTTACATTAACATTTTTCCTCTATTGTCACCCCTACTTTGTCCCCTTGTCTTCCAATTTTACTAATTAAGGATAAGCTAAGTGATGCGAAATTTTACTCCTGATGCAAGGAAGATGACCTGAACTTCATCAAAAGTATATGATTTTAAAACTCTATTGGAAATTATTTTCATTTTTGATAATTGATATTAGAGAAAATATCAGTATACAATCTCCCCCAAAAAAGCTAAATAGCACATTATAATGACTAAGCAAAGTATGTATGTGCTCCTAATCTATAGTCTATATACAGTCTACAGTCTATATATATATGAAATTTGTCAATGGAAAATTTTCAGTAAGAACATGTTGACATGTAGATAAAACTTTTCTTGCTTCTTTCTTTCTTCAGACTTTATTCCAGCCATAATGATGTCCTAGAACAGAAATTTTTCCTCAGCTGTCTCATTTTACCAAGACAGAGGTGATTTCTCTGTGTCTCAGTGTTTTACAGGAGCTGACAAATGCTAAGAAGATTTGAAATCGATTTGAAGATCACTATGCTGAATTACATTCATTGCAAATACAACTTTGGCAATTGTAATACTTCGGCAGCATACTTTTCATTTAAGATTTGAATATGATGCCCAAGCTTACTTAGCTCACTTGCTCTTCAAAGAGATACATTTAAGGAGTCAGGAACCTGGATTTAAAGTAGAAAAATGTAACATTAAAATTTTTATTTTATGCTGAGCATGATGTATGCCTATCATCTTAGCATTCCGAAGGCTGAGGCAGAAAGTTTGCAGTTAGTTCCAGGCCAATTTGGGCTATATCATGACACCCTGTTT
>NW_022900923.1:31678573-31727318 GCF_012274545.1 Fukomys damarensis
ATATATATATACTGCCTTTTTAACCCTTAATTCTTGACTCAATGTTATTTGTAGTATTTAAAAGTTACATTAAGCTGGGCTTAATGCCTAAAATCCCAGCACTTAGGTGGCTAAGGTAGGAGGATTGCTGAGTTCAAGGCAAGCTTGGACTACACAGAAAGATCCTGTCTCATGTCAATGTGCTTCAGATTGTTATTAAACTTTATAACAAAAACGGGTTTCAGTAAGATGAATAACTTTGGATTGTTTTTTACACACAGGTTATATATGATGTGTGTGTATATATATATTTTTTTCATTATTAAGTCATTGAAATTTATTTATTTCATACTCTTAGCTATGAGTTTATTTTGCCTTTAACATTTTATTCTTGAGGCTGTCAGAAGTTTCTTAAGTACATTTATGTGCAGGCATTTTCACATTTTATTGTATAAAATTAATATGCTGCTAAATGAACATGGGTAATGTATTCCAATCTGAAGTAAATTATGCTGAACTTGAGAGGACTCTAAGGAACATTTAATTTGACCCCTCATAAAGGTGAAGAAGTTGAGAATTAGAGAAATCCAATGATTACTGTAATTATATATCAAGTAGCAACCTAAGGAGATTAAATACAGTTTTCTTAACTTCATAATATTCATTTTGAAACTGTCAAATTCTATTACTAGTTCCTAACACAACCACAAGACTAAGGTAAGGGATATGTAAAAGGAAGAAGGTAATAAAAAATTAGTAAATTACAGCCATCCTTCTTAGAGTACATTCTTTGATAATTAATATTCTTCACTATAGAAAGTAACTCACCTGATACCACTCTCATATGATTGGGAAAGGATCTTAGATACTTTCTTGTAGCTGAGACACAAGCCCAACACCCGTGACTTAAAGGAGGGAAGGTTTATTTTGGCTCAGAGTTTGTGCAGCTTTCAGTCTACAGTTGGTTGGCTTGAAGGCACAGTGCACAGCAGAAGGACACAGCAGGGGAGAAATAGCTCATGGCATGAATACAGGAAACAGCCCCATCAAATATTCTTCCTCACCGCACCCACAGTGACCCACCAGTTCACATGCACCCATGATCCAGTTACTTCCAGAAAGTCCCACCTATGAGGGCATGAGGCATTGCTGGGACATCTATACATAGGTCACAGAGAAACATTTTGCTATGTAGTATTAACTTCTTGGGAAATGTTCTGTACTCCCTTTGTCCATGCTTTCTGTTGTTCATTGGAATATTTTTCCCTGTACACTGTAAACTGGTAATTCCATCCTGCTTTAATATGATAGTCCATCATATCACCTTTCTGTTCTACTTCTTATACACCCTACCAATGCACTAAGTAGGATTATTCCAGTAAGAAAGCGATCATCTCATAATCAGATATTTAATTAAACACTGACATAGCTCTGAAACTACACACAAGCACATAATGAAAGGTATGAAAAGAGAATCTTTGTAAATAGGGAAGGGTGGAGGGTTTGAAGGGAGGGCAAGGGAATGGGGAAAAAATAAGGACCAAGATACACCATGTAAAGGTACAAGATCCCGAAGATGAATGTAAATGTACTGTATACCTAAAATGTACCAATAAACTCAATAAAAAAGAAAGCCTTGTGATAAAAATAATTCCGCAATATAAAGCAGAATGTTTATGGTCATTTTTAAAAATCCTCTCAAAGAGGAAAGACTTCAGCTGTTAAAATTATTCAGTTTTCTGAAGTGGTTGAAACTTAATCAGTTTGCATGCTTCTTTCACATATATCAAAGTCTGAATACTGTGTGCAAGCTTTTAATTTTTTTGTAAACTGAAAACATAAAGGCAAATGTCAACACTGAAATCCATTTGGTAATTATCATTCCTCAATTAAATGGGACTGGAGGAATTAAATGTACACATTTGTTTACACGGTAAATGGACAAGAAGTGCAGCGGATAAGACTAGATGGATTACGAGTTTTCAACAATAAACTACTGCTAATGAGTTAAGGAAATATAATAAAACTTTATTTATATTGAACGTACTACTTAGCACATAGCCTTAGAATTTAGGAATAAAAATGCCAGTGTAGAAACAAAATTGTTAATGTGAGTGTGAGAAAATACATAACATTCAATAAACCTAAACTCTATGTGAAAAGTACTAACCTAAGTGTAAAGGAAAGGTACTAAGAACAAAGAAGTATAGAAACTGGTGACAATTAGCAAAATACTAAAAGAAATTTAGATTTAAAATTGACACTACAGAGAAGGATTGACAGAAAATGAGAGGATTTCATTTCCGTGGCGAAATTGTTCTGAAGCAATTTGGTCTTTTTCTCCTTAGATTTTGTATAGTGTTGTAATCAAGAAAAGGAGCTGAATATTTACCTAATTAGGATACATCATTAATTTTAGTGTCTCGTGAACTCTGAAAGCCTTTCACCTCTTTAATGAAAGGAAAGAGAAAATAAACTACTTGATTCCCCATTCTCTTACTATCTTAAATTTCTCTAATGCATGCACTTTCTATTCAAAAGAAATACACGCCTTTTAGGGGGATGAAAAATAGTCCTTCATTTTGATCATGGAATTTAGCCCTGAGAAGAAAATATGAATGTATACACAACAATAATTTTAAATAATTCCATAAAATGAATGCACTTTATATTTATGGAAACATACCAAGTCTAAGTCAAGTCAACAGATATTTATTGAACATTTATACAACAATCATTTGTTGATGGTATTTTATGTAAGAAGCATGATTTGAAAGTTATAAAGATGTAAATATCCTTTCATTAGAAAGAAAAACAACTGTATTGATTGCCATCTATGGACCAAGAACTTCCTAAAGTAATGTGCTAAGACAATCAATGGCAAGGATTGGAATATCTTACAAAAATTAACGATCACGTTAACTTATATGTTCCATAAGCATGTAAGATTGAGCTTTTAGGAAGAGGAATTTGCTTGGAGTTTAAGTGGTACCAGTTGCGGTAGGATGAGTGTTTTAGTCCATATAAATTAATGGTGTAATGAACAGCTTCAATGCTCATTTTCTGTAAGGAAAATTTAATTCTGTTGTCAAGCACAGTTCAGCTGAGTTTGTAGAATTGCTAAGCACAGCTCCTCATCCGACTGATCAACCACAGTTTGGGTCTGAATTATGTGACATCACATGTCTCTTTTGCACTACAATGGAAGCAAAAGAGCAAAATAAATTTAAGGCTCAACTTTCTAAAAGTGTATAGGAAAGGTGTAGGAAAGCCACAGTGCATTACAAACACTTAAGGATTGTATACATTTTATAGTTACATTGTTCACAAGGAAAAATAAGGCAAATAAGTAAATTTATAAGATTAAGGTCTAATCAACAGTTTAGTATAAATTTTATCTGTTTTGCTCTTTTGACTTCTGCTTGTTGTTGTTTTTGTTTTTTGTTTTTTATTTTTATAATATTGGGTGCTTTGCTCATAGTAGGCAAGCAACCTACCACTTAATTATATCCTCAGGCCCTATTGTAAATTTCTTACAGACGTATAGAATATTTTTAGGTAACACTAACATGCAAATCTATTTTAAATGATTTTGCATTACAAACATATTTTTTCTCACTAAGAACTTTCCAGCTGCCCTTCAGCTTCCCAAAACCAAATATTCATTTTTTTAAAAATCTATAATCATTGTCCATTCTATTCATTTTTATAAATTCTAATTGAGTGTTAGAAAGAATTGTAGTTTAATTAATATAACTTTGTGCTCTTATATACACTATTGCATATTAACATAATAAGACATATATTTAAACACTTGAGATTATTAGAAAAAAAATCTATTCTATATAATTTGTTAAAGGAAATAATGTTAAACATTTGTTAGTCAAATAATTACTTTCTTAAATCTGAATACACATGAATAATGTTTAAAGTAGTATGCTTTATTTACACACACATGTTTTGGTCTCTTTGGGTAGCTTGCCATTCTCTTATGACTCAAAATTCGTTAGACACAAGACACAATGTATTTCAGTGTTTTGTTTGTTTGTTTATTTGTTTGTTTTTTGTGTGGTACTGGGGATCGAACTCAGGTCCTTGCACTTGCGAGGCAGGCCACCGAACTGCTGAGCTTAATCCCTGGCCCCAACACGATGTATTTTAAAATAACTATTTTTAAATAAAGACAATATTAGCAACAGCCTCAAACATCTCATAAGTAAAACAATATATTCCAAATTTAATTATATTTTGTTTACATACAATGCAAGAAAATGAAATATAATCAATTATAAACAAAAAGATACTGCAAACATAGAAGAAAAATTTGCACCACAGACAAAACTATCAAATATTTCTAGTAAAATAAAATTTCTTTTAACACTTATTTCTAAATTCTTCAGATAAGACCTTAGATTGCCTTGAGAGCCCATGAAAAAATATCCTCATTTGCTCAAAGAAAATAATACTGCATTTATTGTTCAGTATCACTTGTCAATAGATTTCTTAAAAGCACAATTTTCTAAAATAAGTGCTAAGAAAAATGTATAACCTCTCAAAAATCTATATGTAACTATTTATAAATTAATATATGTGCAATAA
The DNA here is from genome assembly GCF_012274545.1 of Fukomys damarensis. Taxonomy (NCBI): domain Eukaryota; kingdom Metazoa; phylum Chordata; class Mammalia; order Rodentia; family Bathyergidae; genus Fukomys; species Fukomys damarensis. Next base: position 31,683,152 of record NW_022900923.1, read on the forward strand.
AAGATTATGTGAACCCTTAAGATATACATAATGTTGAATAACCATATATGGATATTAACAAGTTATAATACAGCTGAATGATTTCATCACTGATACTTACATAAACAAATTCACCCTCAGTATTCGCCTAAATATCCTCCCTATTATATAAATTGCTCATTTACATATGATAGCAGTGAATAGACATTGTTGCATTAACATTTAGAAAAATGCATTTATTCCCACAATGCTTTGTTTAATATGAGTCATTTTTATTCCACTCAGACATAAAAACGTCTTCAAACATCGTCATGGTACTGTTAAATAGCATTTACAATGTAGCTAATGATCTTGGCACCTCTCCATTATTAAACCACAGGTGGAGCATACCATAACATTCTCATGTCTTCTAAAGCTGTATAGAATAATATTGGTGAAAAGCATATAGTATATGCATGTGTTAGCTTGGGATGCCATAATAACAAACCATAGATTGGGTAGCTTAAATAATAGAAATGTATTCTAATAATTCTGAAGGCTAGAAAATCCAAAGTCAAATTGACAATATGGCTAATTTCTGGTGAGATCTCTCTTTCAGGATTGCATGAAGACAACAACTTCCTTGTTGTGACTTCATATGGTGGAAAATGTTTGTTTTGGTTCTCCCCTTTTATAGGCAGACAGAGATCTATTGGATCAAGTTAGCCCTTATGGTCCTATTTAACTTGGGTCAGCTTTTTAAAAGACTCTATATATTCAGCACAGTCATGTAAGTGGCTAGAAATTCAATATCTTGATTTCAGGGGAGATGGCAACCATTTCTACATATGATGTATAGATTTTACCAAAAAGCAGAAAATATACTTGCATACTAATTCATCTTTAAAGTCATGATGCCTTTTAATAACAGTGTGTACTAGAAGCGATTTACCATTGCTATCATATTAGAGATAAGAAAACCCATATGCAGAGTATTTCCCAAAGAGAATGCTCATGAAACAAGCTGTGAGTTGTGCAATATTTTTTATTATCCTGTAACTTGCAGGAAATCATAAAAGGGAAGATTTAGAGGATATTGAATCAATTAGCAAATACCGCAAAAATGTACAATGGCAAAAACTAGGAAGTGTACCAACTGACCCTTTCTGGCACATTTTCTGCCATGCAGACATAATTAAACAAATCACTTTCAAATAGAATCATTTTCATTTTTGTCACTCCATACTCTTTTCTCAAAAGTTTTTCAAATCACTCACATAATTAGTGTGATGTCCAGAATGCTCATTTGTCATAATATTGGTTGCTCACTCTCTGAATCCTATTCCTATGAGTAGCAAATCCCCTGAATAAGACTGCTTCTGACTCAGAGAAGCTACTGAGAAGAACTTTACCAGTGTTAAAATGTGAGTTAGTAAAATGGGTAATTAGATACATTCACTTAGCAGGGTAAACCTGTGATTAGGAACAGAAATCATCATACACAGGAAGGGATCTACTTTGGCATTGTCAGCAGATGCAGCAGCAGCATTGGGTTGGCGTGTTCCTCAGCAGTAGCTACACCCATGAAGCCTGCAACTATACCTGAGAGCCTGTGGCAGGGGCGTCAAAGGTGGTGGAGGGCGCACAGAGTATCAATGTACTCACCGTCTGTGCCCTCTAGTGTGATTTTTCATTTGATGTGGTCATTTTTTTTTAATTCTTGCTTGTATTCTTAGCCTTGTTATATGACCAAATTAAAGAATTCTTGAGCTAACAAAAATCCTTCCAATAAACTCTTCTGCTTCCATGATCCATAGTCGTGTCTACTGCCTGCTTTTGGAAGAAGCAAATAACTGAAAAAATGTATCTTACTATGCTGACTTCTCTTCTTAGTTTCTGATTGATGCACTATCTATGCTGTATCTCCTATTAGAAAAATGTCACAAAGCACTTCAAATCAACTTACACTTAATCAAATAAACTTAAAACTGAACTCTTCATCCCCCTACCCCCAAGCTTTAATATTTTTCCAGTGTCTCTATTTTACATGAATGGCACCACCAACATCCATCCAACTGTGTAAATTAGTCTTAGGTCAGTTTCTCACTCTTCCCCCATATTTCATCATCAGCGAGTCATTTGACCACTTTTTTCTGATAGTTTCCCAGTATCCCTCACTCACACTTATCACTATTTCTCATTTGGAGCATTGATCATATCTACTGACCAATCTGAATCCTCTACAACTTAACAACTTAATAACAAATAATGTTTGCAAAATTCCTATAATTATACCATCCCTCTACCTCCAATTCTTTGAACTTAGAATGAACGTTGATGCTGTGAGAATCAGTTCACAATTTCTATACACGGTTTATAAATCACATGGCTAACCCCGACTAAATTCTCAGGCTTCAGGTTGCAAAGGGCTCTTCTTTATTCTGCTCACTCAAGCTACTACATTTACTCTCCTCTATTCCACCATGCTACAACCTGCTTCGTGTCTTTAATGGTTATGATTCTTTTGACTTAAATAAGATAACCTCCAGCTATACCTGCTCAATTTCTGCACTGCTGTCTTATTAAAGATCAATTTTCATTCTCTGTTGGGCACTGATTTTTCCAATAAGCAAAATTTCCACTATGATTCTAGTGTTTAAAGTTATGGTAGTCATGCTATACATAATAATCATTCACTGTTTATTATATGAAAAATGAATTAGATTTTTAAGTCAATGTAAATCTGTAACTGAGTTAGCTGCCCTTAGATGTTAACAGTCTCATATTACAAGCCAGCTTATTCATGGTAAGACATAATCAGAAAACAAGAATACTCTCTGAATATCTATAAATACTGTACTGAGAAAAAAAGCAAAGCACAATATTAATATCGCTATTTTGGCAAGTGTAAGAAACAAATTAACTTAAACATCCCTCAGTATTCTCAAAGGATATGATATAGATAATTCCTACATTTCTTCTATGAAGTTTGCAATGAGACACTGTTCATCTCACACATAAAGGCAAATTGTGAAATATTCAAAATGCTAGGACTTTGACTGGAAAAGTGACTAACGGGGAAACTTAAAAGATAAGAGCTGCAGCAGCCTTATAGTTGATCTGTTGTCCAGAATGTAAATGGGCATCTAGAAGGACATCATGTGGTCTATTGTGGCTTGTGACTAGATGTTCCTCCAAAGGCTCCTCCAGCCTTTTCAAAGCTAGCTAAACCTGGAATGTGTGATGCTAGGATTAAGGGAGTGTGATTATTAAACCACTACACATAAGTGATTGATTTGGTCCTACTCCAGTCCCGGTAGTCTGAATAAGATAAAAGGAGCAGAAAGGCAAGGTTCCTTGTTGCTCCTTGCAGTCTCCCTCTGCCATGAACTGTTCCCCTCTTTACCTTCACTACATTGTGTTTGCCACATCGTTCCTCCTCTACAATGCCTGTTTGTTATCCCTGCCTTGGAGCCAGTGGATTATTGAGTGAAATCTCTACAAACTGTGAGCAAATAGACCCTTCCCTTTTAACTTTGGGTGTCAGGTATTTTGTCTCAGCAAGGAGAGAAAAGTTACCAACACAATACTAATGAAAAAGGGTACTGCTTGATACACAAAACTATGGGAATGGTAGTGTGATAGGGTTTAGATACAACACCACAGAAGGTTGGCTCCGGCTGTACCCCATGGTCCAGGGTTTGTGAACGAGAAAGCACAAGTCTTTGATGATCAGTGTGAGATCCAGGTCCCATATCCTTGCTGCTTGATTAGAATTGATCCCTAAACACCAAGTTGTGATATCTTTCTCTAAGGATCCCTCCCTCAGCCAACATCTTTTTTTGGAAGTCAGCTTGTTGGAGATGATTTTTTGACAAATTAATCCTAACCTTTTACTTATACAAGTAAAATAGTAAAGTATAACATAAATATTGTCATATTTATTTTAATAATATTTATTAATGCTAATGGAGCTGATGTAGTTATATATTCTCTCTGTAATCCATGTTTTCCCACGTTGAGATATATCCATTGGATTTCATTGTTTAGTTGTTGATTTTGTTTTCCCCCTCCTGGGCTGCTGTATGTATCCATGCATATATTTTGAATGTAATGACAAGAAAAAGAGAAACAGCAGTTGTAACTTTTTTTTTTTCCATTGAGTAGAATGGAGTTAGATGAGGAAAGGAAGAGTGGTGTATGAATTATACTGAAATTTTTTTCCTTAAATTTATTGGTGCATTTTAGTGCAATATGATAACATTCATCATGGGGAATTTGTACCTTTACATGATATGTTTTGGTACACATTTTTTCCCATTTCCTTGCCCTCCCTTCAACCCCTCCACCCCTCCCTGTTTCCTTGTCCTCCCTTGTTTCTGTTTTTTCCTTTTCTCATATTTATTCCTTCCTCATCCTTTCTTTCCCTAACCCCCCATTTCCCCTTCCCCTTGGGACATTTTCATCCGATTTCACATAATCTATTATACATTTTCATCCTGATTTACACTCAGTTTCTCACACCAGAGAAACTATGTGATATTTGCATGTGTGTCCTCTTTATTTCACTTAAGAGTATGGCTTCAATGTGCATCCATTTAGCTACAAATGCCTTTACTTTCTCATTCTCTGTGGAAATCAGTATGGACAGACCTAAAAAATAAAAAAGGATTAAAAGTCCCATTTGCCCCAACTATTCCCCTGCTGGGCATCTTTGCAAAAGAGTTAAAAGCATCATAAACAGAGATATATGTGCACCCGTGTTTATAGTGGCACAGTTTGTAAATTTGGATGCAGCCCAATTGCCCATCAATTGGAGGCTGGATAAAGAAGACCTTTTATATAAAATTATCTTTGAATTTTTAATTTCAAAAGTTCAAATGCTCTGAGACTAGGAGGAATATCACAAGGCAGCACTTCTTCCACCTCTCTAGCTGTGGACCTCCAGGGAAGTTCCGTGGATTCTTTTCAGCTCTGTTCTATCATGTGCAAAATGGGGCAGTAGCGCCCGTATCAAGGTTGCTATGAGGAATAAGGGGATTGCATATCTAATGGTTTGACTATAGATGTTTGTGCACACCAGGTGAGTCACCCGGTACTCAGCAATGCTAGAAGTTGAATAATGTACTTTGGAGATTAAATAACATTTTTGTCATATGATCAATCACTCCTGATTTTTGTCCATCAGAAAAAAATTCAAATTTTCCTTTATTTGTTTTGTATGTCATTGCATAGAATCTTGTTACCAGGCTTTTTGGTGTGGCTATTCTGCACAGAATTTCTTTATATATTATTAGGAAAAATAATTTTTACAGTGCTGAGGATTGAACTCGGGGCCTCTCACATGCGCTCACAGGCAGGAACTCCATTACTGGGCCCATACCCCCAGCCTTCTTTATTTTGGTTCTGTGTCCACTAAGTCGTTTTTTTAACATCTATGATTTTATATTTTCCTCATTAAAATGTCAGATTCCATTATTATGATTTGATATAATTGAAAAACTATCGATGCTGCTAAGCATGCAATTTTCCACACACTAGTTTGATTTTGCCTATAAAATTTCCACATATATTACATAATACAAAGTAAGTATAAAGATTGAAAATATATCTTTGCTTCTTTTCTAGTAATTTAAATGTCCACTTGAGCAATGTTTAATATATTGGGAGACAGCTTTTTCATACTTGTACATCCAAAACCTATTATATTGTTCTATAGATGGTAGAATATAGAATTGTTAAATTAATGCTTCTTACTGTAGTTTATTTTTCTCCTGTTTAATATTATACGATTTTTAAATTAGATCAATTTCATCTTATTTATTTTATGTAATCGAATATCAAGAATGTCCTGCCATACTTCAAAAATATTCTTTGTGATACTTAATTTCCTATGGAAACAGTATTTTTGTAGGTGCAATATATTAATTATTTTAAGGGTCATTTGTAATTATTAAAATGCACCCACTTAAATATTTATTTTTTGAAGTTTCAGCAAATAGGTACACAGCCGTAATCAATGTATAGAACATTTCCTCACCAATAAAATTACTTTTTATTCCTTCTGTATAAATAGCTCTTCTCCATCTCCTCTTGGCCTCAGGAAATGACTGATTGCCTTTGGGTAAGATCCATCTTTTCTAACTTTTCATATAGATAGAATTCTGCATTTTAGCTTTTCTTGCTCAACATAAGAACAAAATGATTTTGAGATTTATTCATGTTTTGGATATCAGTGATTCATTGCTTTTCACTGTATAAATATAATGCAATAGTTTTATTCATCTGTTGATAGATAATTGTTTTTCCAGTTTCTTGCATTTATGAATAAAGATACTATAAATAATAAGGTACACATTTTAGAATTGGCAAATGTTTGCATCTCTTTTTTGTAAATTTCTGAAAGTTAAATTGCAAGGTCCTATTGATAGAGAACACTTTAATGTAAAATAACTTATGCCTGTTTGCTTCATTTAGTTCAGAATCAACAGGTACCTGAGACATCTAGTCTCCCTAAAAAGTTTTGTCAATGGAAAGAACCACGGTTAACTTTGTTAACTACACATGCTTCCCTTTCCTTCAGCTAGAATAGATAACTAGATGAATTTTAAAGTTAACCTCCCCTAACAAAGAAGGGCTACATCTGGGTTGAAATCCAACTGCCTCTGCACCAAATATCAGCCATATGAACTATGAAAATGAAATGTAATCACCTGAAAGAGATAAGGCTGTAAAACTCTATAAAAAGAGAGAGTTGTAGCCCATTACTGGGTTAATCAGGTCACTGACATTAGGTGTGATTGATCTCCACCAATGGAGCAAACTTTTGTTATTTTACTTCAATTCTGCTGCCTCTTTGTTGCCAATTCCTTCCATAACACTATGATACATGGATAATCTAGTTTAGATAAAATTTAATTTATCTTTTTCCTTTTATAAAGCATGTGTTTTAGATCTTAAGATATTTTTGTATAACCAAGCTTACAAAATTTTCTTCTATGTCTTCTCTACAAGGTTTAAAATATCAGCTCTTTAATTTTAGCTTATGATGTATTTAAGTTTTTAAAATCTATTTTTATCTTGAATTTATACTTAGTAACGGTACACATTGATGGAATAACATATGACATTTTAATATATTTATACAGTGTTGTAATGATTAATAATTTCATATCTCCCATCTTGCACATATATCATTTCTTTGCTTTGGGAACATTTACAATCCTCTCTACTAGCTATTTTGAAATATTCAATCAATTACTGTTGGTTATGCTTGAAAGGGAATAGTGACACTCAACAACTAAGCACACACACACCGAGAGGTCTAACTGGAGATTTTATTCAAGGGGTGGGAGTAGAGAGAGAGAGAGAGCAGAGAGAAGGAGGAGAGAGAGAGAGAGAGAGAGAGGAGGAAGAAGAAGAAGAGAGGAAGAGAAGAAGAGAACAAAGAAAGGAAGTCCTTTTATCAGTTTTGGGCTCGGCTATTGATTATTCATGAGGAGTGGGAAACTTTTAACCTATCACAGGTCAGGTTTCCTTTTCTGGGTCCAGACCTGCAGACACAGGTTTCCACTTCTGGACCACTAGGAGTGGGAAACTTTTAACCTATCACAGGTCAGGTTTCCTTTTCTGGGTCCAGACCTGCAGACACAGGTTTCAACTTCTCTGGACCACTGTGGCCTTGGGGGGAGGGAAACCAGAGATAAGGGCATGAGGTCATTTTAGGAGCCAAGAGGTACCAGGAGAACGCAGCCCTTGCTTGCAGTGTCACAGCACACTTTAACATGATCAGTTCCCTAACAATGCGTATTATACTGTTCAATAGAATATGGGTTTTCCACTCTATTTTTTGCCACTCTATTTACTAACCATCCTCTCCATTTTCTCTCTCTCCTTGCCTGCTTCACTTCCTAGGCTACAGTAACAAATATTCTATTATCTGCTTCTTTGAGATTAACATTTTTCAATGAAACATATAAGTGACATCATCTGATTTGTTTTTTTCTATGTCTGACAAATTTCATTTATGTGACGTTCTCAAGTTCTATCCAGCAGTTTCTGCAAATGATACAATATCATTTATATGGCATAAATTTAAATGCATATATCACATTTTCTTTGCCCACGCCCATCAATGGCACTTAGATTTATTTCATATTTTGGCTAATGTACTGCAATAAACATTCCATTTTTAAATTTTTAAAGAATTACTGTTCTGACAGGGTTCTCCAGCTATAAATGCCTTACGTGTCTGTAACAGGAGCTGAAGAATGCCTCCAGCTTACTGTTTCCTGCTGGCTAGCGTCACTTTTGACTTAGGGTTGCTGAGCTTGCAAAATGGACTATATCTGCCATGCGCTTAGTCCCCTTCTTTATTGGGCCACAGTCGGTATCTATGCTCTGCAAATCTATGCTCCATTCCCACTGGACTCTGCTGCTTCACCACAGACACTCTACTTAAGTACTACTATTCTTTATGTTTTTGCTATTGCTTGGGTCCTTTGTATTAAAATGAAATGTGTCACACATGTCTAGACAACCAACTTACTTTTCTTTCCTTTAATTTTTGTCTACAATATGGTAAGAACTGAGGTTCAGTTATTTTTACATACTTATATCTATTGTTGCCTATCATTTCTTGAAAGGATTGCTCATTATTGATTTTGGGATAGTGATACTTTTACTGAAAATCAGTTGGTCATATGTGTAGTTCTATTTCTGGCCTCCATTTTTTTCTGTTTATCTCTTTTATTTATCTGTATTTCTCCATACCAATAAAAATTATGAGGATCTATTGTAACTTTATTTCAATATGTTGTTAAATATGAACTTTAAGATTGAGATGATACATTAAATAGCATTTTTTTAATTTCCGGTGATATGTTGCTTATATGTAGGATTGCAACTGATTTTGGCAATTTGAATTTGTATTCTATGATCTTAGAAGATACACTATTATTAATTCTAATACCTTTTTCAAAAATCATCAGGATTTTTTTAAGCTATACAACATGTCAACTCTGAATGTAGTATTTTATTTCTTGCTTTTCTGTTTGTATAAATTTTACTTATTTTTCTTCTTACTAAATTAGTTAGGATCCCCAGTCTTATGATGAGTAGAAGTGATAAGAGCAGACATTCTTGTCTTGTTGTCAGTGTTAGAGAAAAATATTGTTAGATGTTATCTCTCTGCTTTTCATATTGACATATATCAAATCATTGAAGTTTTATTACTAGAGCAGTAGGAGATTATATCCTAATAGAATATTGAAGTAGTTTATGTGATTTTTTGATATATTCATGTGGCTTTCTTGATATGATTAGTTTCATTGATTGATTTTCAAATATTAAACTAAGTATGTATCCCAAAATAAGTATTGATAGGTGGTATATCATAATTTTCATCATTGCTGAGTTCCATTTGCTAAAAATCCATTGATAATTTTTCATCTACATGCACAATGGAGTCTGTCTGTAGATATTAACATCAGGTAATGGTATCTGGAGACAAAATTCTGTACATTTACTTTCCTAATAGTATTCTTTACACAACATGAATTAATTATTGTTGCTCCATATCATGGTATTCTTTTCATTAAATAGCCTTACTCATGCTCAATTGCATAATTTCCTCATCTTTTAGGACTTCTATAGGTCCTTGCCAAATTGGGTCATCCAGTGAACTGTATTTCTTTTTCTGTCTGATCTCTGTATTATTGTTCAGTTGACCATTTATATCCCATTCTCATTCACTGGAATCTGAGATCCAGAGAGCACTGAAAGGAGCTAATTAAGGTTATCTAAGCAGTATGGCAAGAAAACTGTGCTAGGTGTGAATAAATTAATAAATAATTTGGAGACTGGGACTTACTATTCTGTGAGGACTTGAGGGAATCTTAAATTCTGTGTAAGTCTAAGAATCTGTATTTTATTTTATTTTATTTGCTGGGGTTGGAACACAGGTCTTTAAACCTACTAACATGTATTTTACTATGAGCTGCATTGCCAAACAGAAAATTTTAACAATAGTATCAATAATGAACAATGTTAAAACGTATCTTGTAGGTCAATATAGATTTTATATTGATGTCATTTTAGTATGTTAAAAAGAGATTCTTGTGCTGGGGCTGAGTTTAGCTGCCCAAGGCACATGGGTGGGTCAGAGAGGAGAATCTAACCAAAAACACAGTCCACACAGAAGGATAAAGAGGATGCTCCTGTAGGAGCTAACAGCCCTCACTGCAGAGGAGTGGAGGTGTAGCTTGGATCTGATATCTTGGAGAATTTGTCAGAGCCTTTCAAAATAAGACATGAAGCTCCATCATTGCTGACTACATGGCAGCAATGATGTAATGATGTAGGGAAGCTCCAAGATGTGCCTTTGAAAACTCAGTTTCAGTACTCTGAAATGGGGCAACAAAGAAAGCTAGAAACAGGAAGGCAGACAGGAGAAGATGCTCAACAGATCCAAATCAACTATCAGACTGACTTAGAAAGGGAAGCTGGTTTGCATTGAGATGCAGCACTCCTTACACCCCAGGCTTGGCATAAATGTTATCTTGAGGGAGGATCTAAAGCCTTGAGAGGGGAAGCCAGCACCTAAGAGGAGGTGAGGGCACTAGAAAAAGGCTCCTATCTTTTAGGTCATCCTCACCAGAAAGAAGAAGATGGACAGGGAAATATTAATAATCCAGGGCTTTGATGAGATATATTTGAAGATTAGGGTACCAAATCAGAGTGCTGAGAAGACTACAGCTATGTGAGCAGGTAGTTTACTAATGGCTAGACCTTGGAGATAAATGAGAACAAACTGGCCCTATTTTTACCCTAAACACTGGGAGTGTTTGTGCCTAAGGGACTTCCTGTTCACTGCTCATGGCATACCATCAGAAGTCAGCATGGGAGACCCCATTACACCCTGCCAGGGATTGCTGAATGCAGCAGGACCTAAGGTGGACAGAGAGCCAGAAAGTAGCCAACTAGCCAGAGGGTATTCAGTGGCGCACTTGGCAGGAGGCTTGCAGAGGTAGAAAGCACAGACAACTGTAGGTTTTGCCTTGCAGGGAAAGGAACAGGAATCAAGAGGATCCTGGTGGAAACCAGTAAAAGCTGAGTACTAGGCCAATCACATTGCACCCTTCCCTCCTTGAATTATCCAAGGGGTTAAATCTTTAAAAAAAGGCAAAGGCCTACAGGTAGCAATGCCCAGTATTTGCACCTAAGAGGCCAGCTTGGAGGGCCAAAACTATCTACAATCCTATTCACTTGATGGCAATCAGGTGGAAAAGTCATGGCGGAGACCAACATGGTGACCTAAAATAACTGAGGTACTATGAATTGGGAAGAGTGAGAAGAGATAACTTGTGGACGCAATGATAGTCATAGAAGGGAGGAGGAGCAGGAAAGAACCAGAGGTAGAGGTCCATTCAGGCCTTCTTTATAGGTAGGACAGAGCTTCTCTGCACTATATTTTCAATTGTGTTTTGTTATTGTTTCTTTCTTTCTTTCTTTTTTTTTTTGCTTTCTTCTTTTTTAAACACTTTCTTCTTCTCTTTCTTATCCTTTTATCTTCCCTCTCTCCCTTTCTTCCTTACCTGTAATGCATATGTAAAAGTGTCTCACCATCTCAAGCTAGGCCTCCACACATTCACAAATCGGATCCCATCTCTTAAACTTTCCATAAAGCCCCCACCTCTTGTGCCCACTGTCATGGGCCTCTCAGCAAAATATACTGTATCTTCCATATATGCAAAGGATTAACAAATGCTTTAATCTAGATAGTACCTTTCCTGGGCAAGACAGAGTGACCCTCATCAAAACTGTGTATTGAGGAACCAAACTTAAGCTACCTATCAACCCATACTCAGGTCACCACATTTTCGCAGCTTCCCTCAATGTCTATTTTCAGGTCCCTTCTACTATCCTTTCTTCTCCTATCCCACAACTATCCGCTCAAACTTTCTCAACACTAGCCCTCCACTGCAGTTATAAAAATAACTGAAAATGAGTCAAATATCCTATTTTTATCTATTAAAAGATCTGTCTTCTCCTTACTGATTTATCATTTCTTCATTTTTCCCTTCCTCTACTTTTCTTCTATATCTCAGTCTGTTAGTAGACATATAATATAGTGTGTAAGGGGCATTAATAAAAAGTTAAGATTTTTAAAACAAGTTTTAGTGTATATGATCGATGTATGGTTGGATCTGATATTAATATGATCAGTAAGGATTCTCCCCATACAACATAGCAATTGGTCCAATCTTACTGAACTCAGTAGACTGAAGAGTACATAAATACCAAAAAGCAACCAAATCTGAAATGACATCACTGGAAAGTAGATACTAACTAAAGTGATCTTCATATTAGCAAAAAGTTTTCTTCATTCTAATTAATCCTCAACCCTTACCACCACCACCAACAACAATAACAAATACAGAAACATTAATTTAAAAAAAACAACAAAAGGCCTCCAAAAATTTCTAATTCTCCCAAAGTGATGGTGGTAGAAGTTGAAAACCACAAGTTATACAAATCAATAAATGAAAAAACAGACAAGAAAACGTGAGTTCAATGAAGTGCTCAGTAAGTTTAAATAAATATGAAAGAATCAAAATAATCTCTTAAATATTATCATATCATACTGCAATGAAAATAGAAAGCATTGAAATTATGTAAACATATGGAAATTAAACAATACACTTTGAATAAATAATGGGTCATAGAATAAATCAAAGAATCCAAACACTTCCTAGCATTAAATCATAAGGTCAGTTCTGATACCAGAACTGATGGGGTACAATGAAAGCAGTTTTAAGAGGGAGATTTATAGCTATTAATGCTTATCATAAAAATAATCTGATCCAAACTAGGTGGCCAAATGATCTAGCCTAAGGCTCTAGGAAAAGCATAATTCAAATCTTAAACCAGCACAAGTTATGAAACTATAAAGATGAAAGCATTAATGAAATTGAGACTAAAATATGTACAAGGAATTAACAAATCAAAGAGCCATTCTTCAAAAAGCTAAAGAAAAATAAATGAACACTTAGGCAAGCTTATGAAAAGAAGGATAAAACACATACCAATGAAATTAGACATGAAAAACACAAAGTGAAAATAAACACCCTTAAAATCATGATGATTATAAACAATTTATTTGAAAAATGTTTTGCAGTAAATTAGAAAATCCAGAAGGGATGGTTAGATTTTGAATTACCAAAACTGCACAGGAGGTATAAAAACACCGAACAATACAATAACAGGTGAAGAAACTGAGTCAATAATGAAGACCTACCAATGAAAGAAAGCCTAGGATCTGATGGATTCACCACTTAGTTCTATAAGAATTTCAGGTAAGATGTAACAGCATTACTCAGCAGACTCTTCAATAAAATTGAAGGGGGAAGGAATACCCCAAACGTCATTCCTGGAAGCTAGCATTGCCTTAATATTAAAACCAAATAACAATTTAACAACAACCAGAAAAGGAAGAAAGGAAGGAAAAAAGAGAAAGAAAGAAATCAATTTCTTTGAAAACATATTAGCAAAAATCCTCAACAAGATACTAACAAACAAAATGCAACAAATCATTTAAAAGATCCTACTTCACGATTAAATTGTCTTCATCCCCAAGATGCAAGGATAGTTCAACATGCATAAATCAATAAATGTAAGGCAATACATAAACAAAAATAAGGGAACAATTATATAAACATCTCAACAGACAAAGGAAAACTTGTCAACATAACCCAATATCCATTTATGATTAAAAAAAATACTGAGGAAAATAGGCATAGTAGAAACTTTCTTGACCTGATAAAATATATTTATGGCAAACTCATGGGCAACATCATATGAAATTGGGAGAAATCAAATCTTCCCCCTAAAATGAGGAACATGATGAGATTGTTTACTCTAAGAACTTCTGCTCAACACTGTACATGGAAAATTATCTAGATCTATTATTTAAGAGAAAGAAGTAAAAGGGATACTTAGAGGAAAAAAAAGACAAATTATCTTTATTCACAGACAGTGTGACCCTGAACATAGAAGATCCTCCAAAAAAGACTCCTAGAACAAATAAATTCAGCAAAATAGTAGCAGAATATAAATTTAACATAGAATAATCAATAGTACTCATTTATACCAACAATGAACACATTGAGAAAGGTATCAAGCAAACAGTACTATTTACGATGGCTTAAAAATATTGATTTTGTGATTGTGAAACTTTTCTTATTATCAACATTAATATTCCTTGTCATTTATCTTCTCAAAATTGTGGTAGGTTCAACTCCAAAATACTTTGAAAATAGTTTTTCTTTTCTTTCCCTAGTGCCTCTCAAAAAAGTTTCTTTTTTTTTGCTATTTATTTCATAAAATGCATTCTGATCCTTGTGCATGTAACAAAATGTGGCCTACTGATTTCCAACCCCAGAGTTTTCTGACAGTCTTGATTTTGTTCAATTTAACAGTGGCTTTGCCTGCAGTCAATCACAATGTTCTTGTCATTTGACTTCACAGGGTAGCAGTACTTTCTCATCTAGCATCTTATCTTTCCAATCATCCCTCTTGCCTATGTAACAAAGACACTTCCTAAGGTTCCTAATATGTCACTTAGAGTACACAATTAAAAGCCATGGTTGGTTGATGCACCACGGGATCTCTGTCTGCTGTGTCTCTGGATTTACAGTCAGTGCAGGACTTAATAGTAACAGATGCACACAGGGCCTTATATAGAAACAACGATACATTCATTGAATCATAATGTGCTTCTTCATAAGCACCCCATGTTCAGAATTTGGATTTTTTTTCCCAACACAGACAGAAGTTTCTATGTCTGGATACTTCTTATATTTTAGAAATAAAGACTAAATTTTCCTTCAATGGACAAAGTTTAGGAATAAAAAGTCAGATACTAATTTTAACTAAAGCAGTATAACCACTATATGTATCCTGTATGTGACAAGGCAATGCATTGTTATATATCCAGAGTAGATTTAAGGAAAGTATCCAGAGTGTCTCAGAGCAAATGGAACCAAAAAAGTCAATTATAAAATATTCTATATGTTCTCTTTTAAGAAAATACTCTATACACACTAAACAATTTGCAAATTAGCCTTTCAAGTGAAATGTATCATCTCAATTAGAAACAATAGTGTGGTTTCTTCATCTAGTTTTGCAGTTTCCTGAGCAATTTTTATCTGTTTAAATGATTGAAATGTTGCAATACATATTATTTTGTAACTGATTAGTTTCGTGATCAGAGATCCTGAGTTTCTTGGTTTTACCAGGGATGTAAATTATTTGCACACTGCAAATGGATGGTATTACAATATTTTGTATTTGTCTCTTACCTGTTTTAAGGTATTGAGTTTACTGACCAGTAGAGTACAATTTATTTTTTAATTTAAGTTTGAAGAAATTACTGTTGGATTTATTTTGAAAACACAGCATTTATGTAGTGGAAAGGACTTGATATAGGCATCAGAAGAATCTGGTTTGAAAAATTCTTTCATTTCTCCATCACATAAGCAACCATTGAACTCTCTGGGTTCAGTGTTGAGAGATACACAATTACTATAATACTGAGATGTATGATGAAGCTTTTGAAGTACTATGGATGATGCATTATTGAAGAATCCTTGTTGAACAAAACATCTAAGGAGTTTTCTTAATCCACACTAACCAGTCCTGAGTTGAATGCAATGTTTAGAACATGAAGATGATGGAAATGAGAACTCCATAGTGAGAGTCAAACACCTAGTAGCTGGAAGCAGAGGCACAAACTAGCTATTGACAATGTCAAAATACTTGGAAATAGGGGCCTTACAAACAGGGAGAAGAGACTTAAGCAGTAGAGAAATGTTGCAGAAAAGTGTCAGAGTAAATTCCAGCATTCAGAATCTAAAGGGACAAATCTTTCTTCATATGGAGAACAGCTTCAGGTTCTGTGAAAAACAAGATGTGAGCAACACTACTATGGAGAGCCTGAACCTTAAACTCCCACTTGAGGCTTGCCATGACTCCTGCTTGGGAGCACATTCTGGATAGAAGGAGCTAAGGAAAACTCTGTCTACAGCAAAGGATCACACGTACTTCCAATGATTAGTAAAATATACATTACAATTATTGCTCATGTGGAAGATACACACAAAAAATTAAAGTAACACAATTTTAAAAAAGAAGTAGACAAGGAGGAGGAGGAAGAGGTGGGAGGAGGAAAAGAGGAAGAAGAGGAAGAAGGAGGTGGAGAAGGAGGGAGAGAAGGAAGGAAGGAAGGACAGGAAGGAAGTACAGGAAAAAAAAAACTCTTTTCAAAGCCTTTTGACAAGATCTTTGAAAAGTAACATAGCAGTAAAAATTCCCAGGCCTCACTTAATATTCAGAAAAATGACTGCTTCCCAAAGTAATATTGTAAGTAGTGCAGACTTTCTTCACCAAGGATACCTGACCAATACTCTTCCTGAGAACACTTAGGAAAGATGGATAAAGAGTAATAATCATTTTCTCAAAGACATTTAGGAGCTAGGAAGGCATTAAAAATTATGAGAATGGTATACACATTAAAAAGGAAGACAAAAGCCAAATAAATGTGAGGTTAATATTTGAAACTTATTTTCTGTAACATTATCTGCCAATTCCAGAATAGGAGACTGAGAGGCTGAGAAACTACAGGGAGAGTACATCTTAAAGTCTTAAAGAGATAAAGTGGAATCCAGAATATTCCATAAAAGGAAAAGGGAAAGAGAGAATAGGAATGGGAAGAAGAAAAAAAGAGAGAGAAATAGATATACTGAGACAGATAAACACTCACACACACACACACACACACACACGCACACATTCACACAGAGAGTGATAGAAAATCTGATTAAAAACTACCGAACCATAAAATATACTGAGACAGATAAACACACACACACACACACACACACACACACACACACACACACATGCACACATTCACACAGAGAGTGATAGAAAATCTGATTAAAAACTACTGAACCAGAAATAGATGGTCAATCACAATATCATTAATTTCCAAATATGTACTTAAAAATATCCTCCAAATGAAAAAGGAAATGAATCACTTCTGTAGTAGCAGGAAAAATGGCAGTAGACAGACACTTGAAAATGCAGACAGAAATTAAGAAGAATTTTTTAAAAATATGTATATACACAAGAATCCAAGTATTTGTCATGTATGTTAAATAAAAATATTTATTTGAAGTGTATGTGTTAATTAAAATGACAAGAACATGTAACTGTTATAGGAAAAATAGCTAACACATATCAAGATATTTGCATAGGCCAGGGAGAAAAAAAAGGCCTATTGCATATATTTTTTGATGACTCTTTTCTAATGAAACACCATAAGAATGAAGAAATGGGGCCCCAGGATTTTTGAGAGGAATGGTGAGAGGTGCAGCCACATGGAGCTTGCCTGGGACCCTAGCCCCACCACCCCAGGCCTCAGCAGAAGAGCAGTGAGAGGCACAGCCATTCAGGCACCTGCAGCGCCCCCCACCCATGCTTCTGGCCTCCTGCCTTCGCTGGTGCCTGTATTCACACCAAAGAGGCACAGCAGGTTATAAAGGCCATTGTACTGAGCTCCAGCCTCAATTTTGACTTAATTCACACAGTTAAAGGTGGTAGATTAATAAGTAACACAAACTGTCATTTTCTAAGATGTGCTTGATGTTATTGTGTTGCTTGATTATATTACTTTGGCGAAGGTGGTGTGATTGATTTAATCAGTTGTCCTTTCTGGTATAATGAAAATGAAACTGCCTCAGAGTCATTAGAGACTCAAAACCTAAAGATCAGCGATATCTGGAAGAAGTATTAACCCAGGAATGACACCAAGGGCAGTACTGACAACAAAAACAGAAATGAGAAGATATTCAAGTAAGGCACAAGCACAAATACAGTCTACTAGTTCAGCGAAGGCAAATTCTGAGTAAAATGCGATGGAAAAGTCTGGTAACTATGCAGACACCCTGAACTGATAGCACAGGAATTAACAAAACAGATAAATGAGGCTATAGAAAAATTCAAAATAAAAATAATTTCCAAGATAAGTACAGAGATGGTGAGCAGAATGAAAGACATAATTAGAGACTCTAGAACAGAAACAAATAAAAAATATGAGTTCAGGACCATGATAGAAGCCATGAATACCCAGTGTAGGAAAGAAATTGAAACCATGAATTTCCAACATAGGAAAGAATGGAATCCATACAACAGACTCAAACAGATATCCAGGTGATTAAAAACAGCTCAGTTTCTTTTTTTGAGACAGGGTCTCACTACGTAGTTGAGACTGACCTAGAACTCACTATGCAGTCCAGGCTGGTCTCAAACTCACAGCGATCCTCCTTCCTCAGCCTCCTAAATTCTGGGATTACAGGCATGAGCCACCATGCCTGGCTAAGGCAGTTTCAACTACATAGTGAGACCTTGTCTCAAAAACAAACAAAAAAAGTATACATAACAGACTGAGTCGATTTAAAGACAGGATATCAGATATAGAAGACAGGATGACATCAATGACCATGAAAAGAGGGATCTCTAAAAAACAGTAAGGAATAGGAGAACTCAAGGACATTTAGGAGCTAGGAAGGCCTTACAAATTATGAGAATCTGGGCCAGAGATTTAGCTCAGTGGTTCGGTGGCCTGCCTTGCAAGCACAAGGTACCAAAAATGCCTGGTACCAAAAAAAAACATTATGAGGATGGTATACACATTAAAAAGGAAGACAAAAGCCAAATAAACATGGGGTTAGTATTTGAAATCTATGAAAATAAAATAATGAAAAGAAAAATAATATAAGACTCATAAGAGTCGATGAAAAAGCAGGAGAAAGTACACATGACAGTAAAAGAAGCTGTTCACAGAATTAAGGACAGAAAACTTCCTAAACAGAGCAAAATAATTTAACATACAGATAAGTGATGCTTATAAGATGCCAACTAACCATGATCACAAAAAATCTAGACCTAAACATGTAATAATCAAGATCCCAGAAAACCAACAGAAAAACAAAGCACTACAACAGTTAGAGAAAATAAACAAATCATATGCAAAGGAAAGCCCATTAGATCACAGCAGACTTTTCAACCCAAACCCTCAAGTCAAGGATAACCTGGAGTGAGGTACTTCAAGCCCTAAAAGAAAACAACCTCCAATTTAGACTGATGTATCCTGCAAAACTATCTTTCAAAATTGATGGGGAAATAAGATACTTCCCTGACAAAGAACACATGAGACATTTCATGAACACCAAACTGACACTCCAGACACTTCTAAACAATATCCTGGAAAAAGAAAATGAAGACCACAACCCCATAAAGGCCAGCAGAGCAAATATACCAGGCAATGAAAGAAATTAAAGGGAAAGAGAGAAAAATAAATAAATAAATAAAAGAACAACAGGAAAACAACATTACAATCACAAGTCAATACATAACAGTTATAACCATTAATGTTAATGGCCTCAATTCATAAATCAAAAGAAACAGGCTGGCAGAATGGATTAAGGAGAAAAATCCAACAATATCCTATATAGAAGAAACCCATTGAATCCACATAGAAATTCATAGATTGAGAGTAAAATGATGGAAAACAGATCTCCATGCAATAGGAACCCAGAAAAACGCAGGCATAGCTATCTGTTTGCAGACAAAGTAAATTTCAAACCTTGATTAATACAGACAAATATGGTCACTACTTCCTCATAAAGAGAACAATCCAAGAGGAAGAGATGGCAATCACAAATATGTATGCACAAAATACTAATGCCCCCAGCTATACAAAACAAATATTAAGGGACACACACACACACACAAAACAAATAAGCACTAATACAATTGGGGGAACCTTAATACACCACTGTCACAAATAGATCATCTAGACATAAAATCAACAACAAAATACTAGAACTGAACCAAGCTTTTGAACAAATGGACTTAATAGACATCTACAGAGTGTTCCACCCCACAAAATCAAAATATACATTCTTTTCAGCTGCACACAGCTCATTCTACCAAATATACCAAACGCTAGCTCATAGAACATATTGAAGTAAACGCAAAGGAGTTAAAGTTACCCCATGTACATTTTCAGACCATAGTGCAATTAAACTGGAGATCAATAGCAAAAGAAACTGCAAGAATGTCACAAACACTTGGAAATTGAATAACATTCTCCTGCACAACCAATGGGTCACAGAGGAAATTAAAGAAGAAATTAGACAGCCTTTTCAAATAAATGAGAATACCAATGCAACATACAGGAATGTATGGGACACAATCAAATCAGTTCTATGAGGGAATTTTGTAGCAGGGAATATCCACACTAGAAAAGTAGAGCAAGGGCCAGGGGATTTACCTCAGTGGTTCTACCACATGCCTTGCAAGCACAAGGACCCAAGTTTGATCCTCATACCAAATAAAGAAAGAAGATGGGAGTGGTGGTGCACATCTGTAATCCCAGCACTTGGGAAGCTGAGGTAGGAGGATTGCTGTGAGTTTGAGACCAAGCTCGGCTACATAGTGAGTTCCAGATCAGTCTCAACTACATAGTGAGACCCTGTCTCAAAACAAAACAAACCAAAGAAAGAAAGAAAGAGAAGAAAAGAAAAACAAAGAAAGCTCAAATAAATAACCCAATGCTGAATCTTAAGCTTCTAGAAAAACAAAAGCAAAACAAACCCAAAGCTCATACAAGGGAAGAAATTATAAAGATCAGAGCAGAAATCATTGCAATAGAAACTAAGAGAATGAGAAAAAAAAATCAATGAATCAAAGAGTTGGTTTTTTGAAAGAATAAATAAAATTAATAAACCATGAGCCAGCCTTATAAAAAAAAAAAGAAAGACAAGGTTCAAATCCATGCAATTATGAATGGAAAAATTGAAGTCACAACAGATCCAGGAGAAATCAAGAGGATCACCTTCAAGATGTAGGTTTCTTCAAGATACCTACTTCAAGAAACTGTACTCTAATAAAATGGAAAATATAGATGAAAACTATAGATTTCTAGATACATATGAATTACCAAAATTGAAGGAAGATATAAAAATTCAAAATAACCCCATTACAATCAGTGAAATTAAAAATGTAATTAAAAATTACCAACAAAGAAAAGCCCAGATTCTAATGGCTTCACTGCTGATTTCGAAAAAATATTTAGAGAACTATTTCCCCTATTTTTGAAACTTTTCAATGAAATCGAAAGGGTAACAATATTTCCAAATTCTTTCCTAGAAGTAAGTGTTACTTTGATTTCAAAACCAGGGAAAGATCCAACCAAAAAAAGAGAACTGCAGGCCATTCTCCCTAATGAACATAGATGCAAAAATCCTTAATAAGATATTGCCAAACAGAATACAGAGGGCATCAAGAACATCATACACCCTGACTAATTCGGCTTTATCCCAGGGATGTAAGGATAGTTCAACATATGTGAATCAATAAACGTAATACACTATATTAACAGAGTCAAAAACAAAAACCATATGATCATTTCCATAGATGCAGAAAAAGCTTTTGACATCAACACCCATTCATGATAAAAAATAAAAACTGCAGAAAATTGGAATAGATGGTCTTTATCTCAACTTGATAAAGGCTACCTATGAAAAACCAACAGCCAACATCATATTAAATGGCCAAAAACTGAAAACCTTCACACCAAAATCAGGAACAAGACAAGGATTTCCACTGTCAGCGCTCCTAGTCTGTATACTTTTGGAAACATTAGCCAGAGCAATAAGACAGGAGAAAGAAATAAAAGCAATAAAGAAAGGAAAGGAAAAAGTTAAAATGCTATTATTTGCTGACAATATGATACTCTACATAATAAAGACCCCAAAAACTTTCACCAAAAGACTTCTAGACTTAATTGACAGATTCAGTAGAGTAGCTGGATAAAAGGTCAACACTCAAACACCAATAGCCTTCTTGTACACAAATAACAGGCTCACTGAGAGAGAAATTAAGGAAACAGTTCCTTTTTGGATTTAGTTACCAAACGAATTATCTAGAAATCAGTCTAATGAAGGAAGCAAAAAACCTCTACAATGAGTATGACAACACTCTGAAAACAGAGATTGAAGAGGATATCAGAAAATGAAAAAAAATCCCTTGATCCTGGGTAGGAAAAACAAATATAGTAAAAATGGCCATACTTCCAAAACTGCTATACAGATTCAATGCCATCTTGATTGAAATCCCAAGAGTATATTTCAAAGAACTAGAGAACACAGTACAGAAATTCATTTGGAACCAGAAGAGACCTAGAATAGCAAATGCAATTCTAGCAACAGAGACATGGCAGGTGGTATCACAATCCCTAACTTGAAACTGTACTACAAAGACACTGAGCTAAGAACAGCATGATATTGACAAAAAAATAGATCTGCGGATCGGTGGAATATATTAGAAGAAGAAGAAACAACTCCAGACATAGTCATCTACCTCATCTTTGACAAAGGAGCAAACCATCCTCACTAGAGAAAAGATAGCCTCTATAAAAAATGGTGCTTCAAAAAATGGATTTCAAGTTGCCAAAGATTAAAACTAGACCTCTTTCTTTCACCAGGCACTAAACTAAAATACAAGTGAATTAAAGATCTAAATATTAAAACAGAAACATTAAACTTGTTGGGAGATAAATTAGCTAGAACTCTTGAAGACGTTGTCATAAGAAAAGACTTTATGAACAAATCCTCAGTAGTACAGATACAAGCACAAGTTAACAACTGGGATTTCATCTTTTTGAAAAGCTTCTGAACTGCAAGAAAAACTACTAACAGAGCTAAGAGACAACCTACAATGTGTGAAAACATTTTTACTATATGTTCAAGTGTCTACTCTCCACAATATATACAGAATTTTTAAAAAATTAGACCGACAAATTAAAAAAACCAGTTTAAAAATGGGCATCTGAAATGAACAGAAATTTCTCCGATAAGTAAAAGCAGAAAATAAACATCAAAAATGTTTAATATCACTGGATATTCAAGAGATGCAGATGAAAACAACACTGTGATTTCGCCTCACCCAAGCAAGTAAGGCTGCTGTCAAGAAATCAATCAATAAAAATGTTGGTGGGGCTGTGGGGAGATAGGAACTCTTCTTTATATTTGGTAGGAGTGCTGACTACTGCATTGTGAAAATCAATATGGAGATACATTAAACAATTAGAATTAGAAGTCCCATTTGACTCAGCTATTCCCTTGCTGGTTATCTTCCCAAAAGAATTAAAAGAATCACACCTCAGTGATATATGCTCACCCATGTTAATAGTGGCACAGATTGTAATAGCTCAAACTTGGAATCAACTCAATTGCCCATCAACTGGAGTCGAGATAAAGAAGATGTGGTTTGTTTTTTTTTAATAAAGTGAAGTACTACTCAGCCATAAAGAATGAGAAACTAGAAACATTTATAGCGAGGTGAATGCACATTAAGGACATACTCTTTAGTGAAATAAATAGTACATACATGTGTTAATGCCAAATAATTTCTTGGTGCAATAAACTAAAAGTATAAAAAAAGATCAAAATGTACAATTGGTATTGTGTAATAGGAAAAAAAGGTCTAAAGCTATAGGGGAAGTGGAAGGGGTAGTGGAAAGGTAAGAAGGAAAAAGAAAAAATAAATAAGAGGAAAGGAAAAAAAAAATGAAGACAAATCCCCTGTACATAGGGAAGGGTGAAGGGATGAAGGGAGGTCAGGGGTATGGGTGAAAAATAAGGACCAAGATACATCAAGTAAAGGTACAAGATCCCAATGATGAAAGTAACTATACTGTTTACCCAAAATGTACCAATAAAGGAAAAAATGGAGAAATGGGTTATGTATAAGTATAAAAATTAAACTTATTTTATGTAAATCCATGTGCTTTTTGTTTCTTGATCTTCCTAATCTCTTTTCCAATGCACTATACATTAAACAAAGATATAAATTAAATATAGATAATGTTTAAAAAGCAGTAGCTCTTTTTAATCAGAATAAAGAGTATTTTAATTATATAGTAGTGTTGAAAGAATCGAAACCATTCCAAAATGCTTTATGATTGGATTCCATGACAAAGCTCAGAAATGAAATATGAGGATGCACTATAGGGACAAATTACTATCACTTTACACTAGTCCTTTTGCTTTGAATTTTGATGATTGAATTTTAATTTTTAGAATATTCATTGGTAGCCTTTGAGAAAAATCTAACTTAAATTTTTGCTACAACTCTAAATATTCCCAAATGATATTGTACAAAGACAAACTTTTTTACTTATTTATTCACAGTCACACCTTCCATTTCTATGACCTATAATTTTGTCAGTTGCATATGGATGGTCGAGAAACTCTAATATAGCATGGACAGATTATAATATTCAAGGAGTACTATAAGGAAGAAAATCTTAGGAAAGGACTGAAAAAAAAAAAAAAAAGAGGAGCAGTGTCTCAGAAACTAAGGAAAGAGATAAAGGAAGGAAGTTACCAGCAATGTCTAAGGTCCTGTATCAGGGCATAAAAGGTATACATTCATTTTATCAATTTCTATCCAGACAAAGCAGTAGTGACCTTCTCTAGAGTGATTTAGTTAGAAAGATACAAGGCACACTGCTGTTTGTTTAAAAGCCTATATATATATATATATATATTGCATATAAACCTTGTTGAAATATGAATGAGACTTATTTCCTAATTAGTAGTGCTACATAAATATAAATGTTGTGCTGTGCTGTAGTTTATTTTTCTTCTTTCATTGAGTTCATTGGTACTTTTAAGTATGCAGAACAGTTACATTCATCGTTAGAATCTTGTACCATTGCATGACAGATCTTGCTTCTTATTTTCTCCCCATTTCTCTGCCCTTCCTTCTTGATTTAGAAAGGCTTTGTTTCCAGTTCTTCCTTTTCTCATATTTTTTTCTTTTCCCTACCCCTCGCACTTCCCCTATTCCTTTCGACCTTTTCTTTCTATTATGCATTATCAGTTATAAAATTTGAACCTTATTTACACTTTTGGTTTTATCATACCAGAGAAACTATCTGGTATTTACACATATGTGTCCTATTAATTTAACTTAACAGTGTAGCCTCAATGTGCATCCAATTAGCTATAAATGTCTCTAGTTTCTCATTCTTTATTGTTGAGTAGTACTCCATTTTATTAAAAGAAAACCCTACATAGTCTTTTTCTTATTGAGTTTATTGGCACTTTTAAGTATACAGTACAGTTACATTCATCTTTGGGATCTTATACTTTTAAATAATGTATCTTGGTTCTAATTTTTCCCCATACCACTGCCTTCCCTTTATCCCCTCCACCCTTTCCTATTTACGAAGACTTTGTTCCCATTTTGTCCTTTTCTAGTATTTTCTTCTTTTCCCTTGCTTCCCTTCCCCTACCCTTCCCACTTTCCTTACTCCTTTAGCCCTTTTCTGCCTATTTCACATTATCATTTATACAATTTGAACCTTATTTACACTTTTAGTTTTTCAAACCATAGAAAATATTCGAATTTTCATGTGTGTCCTATTTATTTCACTTAAGAATATGACCTCAATATGCATCCATTTAGCTATAAATATCTTTAGTTCCTCATTCTTTAAGGCTGAGTTGTACTCCATTTTATAGAAAAAACACATCTTCTTTATCCAGCCTCCAGCTAATGGGCACCTGGGATGTTTTGAAGTTAAAGCTATTACAAACTGCCTCTATAAGCATGGGTATGCATATATCGCTGTGGTATGATTGTTTTAATTCTTTTGGGAAGATACTCAGCAGGGGAATCGCTGGGTGAGATGGAACTTTGAATTCTAGTTGTTTAAGGTATCTCCAAATTGATTTCTACAGTGGTTGCACCAGTCTATATTCCCATCAACAATGAAGAGGGGTTCCTTTCTTCCCCCAACCCCACCAGCATTTGTTTAATGTCCTTTTGTTTGTTTGTGTGTGTGTGTGTGTGTGTGTGTGTGTGGTACTAAGGATTAAACTCAGCATATAGATGCTGAGCTGTATATCCCCATCCCACTTATTTATTTATGTACACTGGGGGTGAAACCCAGGACCTTTAGCCTGAGCTAGGTCCTTAGATCTTTATCTTATTTTGTTTTATTTATTTATTTATTTATTTATTTATTTATTTATTTATTTATTTATTTATTTATTCATTCATTCATTCATTCGTTATTTTGAGTCAGGGCCTTCCTAAGTTACTCAATTCTCTGGGCTGGCTTGAAACTCCCAAACTTCCTGTCTCTACTCCCAGAGTGGTGGCATTTATAGACATTTGCCCCCATGCCTGCCCAAGATATTTTATAAGAGACTTGCAGCCTGCTGTGCACTTACAACTATTTCATAAAAAGGCCAGTAAGAGTAGTGAATGTGTAATTCAAGTAAACTTTAACCCAATACTTTGGCTCTTATTCACTCATAGAGAAAAGTAAATATAAATAATTTTGAATCCTATTTAATGCTTTTTTCCGAGTCTTTTAATATACAAATTCTGCAAATGTTTGACTAGTACTGTAAGATTGAACAAGTGAATATGAAAAATTGAAGTGCACTTAAATTTTTAGTATAGAAGAAGGAATTAAAGCATGGAACAATTGTAAAAATCTGATTCTGTGGTGTTGAATTACAATCAGAAATGTCAGCATAGATGAGTAGTTAGGTGCACATATGGACGTCATTTTAATTCAATAAATAGAGAACATACTTATTTTCAAATAGTAAAATGAGTTCTTTAAAGTTGCAAGGTTTTCAGCTTCAAACGTATCAATTTAGAATATAAATAGAACTACAGGCTCTTGTTACTATCAGCTTTGAAATCACAGCAGAAAATACCAATTAAAATATAACCAATAAGTAAAATTATGAAATAGAATAGTAAATTTATTTCAATACCCATCAACATATAACATATATCTAGTCTGTTGCATGAAATACTCATAATAAAATATAGTTAGCATATATTAATTTTTTGTGGGAAAGGTTACAGAGAATATTATTTCATGTAGGAATACATGTGCTAGTTACTAATAAGCAATCATTGCTCCAAGGCTATGTTAGTGGACAAAGCCAGAAGTAGAAGAGACAGTCTTTTAAAACCCAATTAGAGAATATGATGACATAAAAATTTGCAAAATGTGTTCTAGGCTTGCAGCCATCTCCAAAATCCAATCATTTGTCTTTTTTAATTCTGTTTTATTTTTTGAGTAGAGAAGAGTTTCCTTGAGCCATACATAAAATCTATAGTATACTTAATGTATATACTAACAAAACTGACTTTATTTTTTAATATTTTTATCATAACACTTAGAGTGGAAAGGAGACAAGCTCTACTTTGGACATTGTTTTTAGGGTGTGCGTGTGTGTGTGTGTGCGTGTGTGTGTATTGTGTGCTGAAGTCAATATGGCAAGTTTTAACAAATGATGATGTGAAGGATTTATGAATATTTTCTATATTATCTTCTCACTCTTCCCTAAATTTGAAATCTTTTACAAAATAAAAGTAAAGAAGTAATATAAGTGAAACAGAGATCATAAGTATAAATTAATATTTAGAGAAAACTTGCTTTTGGAGGAAAGAAATGAGCATGACAGCTATATGAAGAATGAGATACGAAGTCTTTAAAGGTAGTGATAATAATAATATTCAATCGTTTATTGAATATTTGAAAGATTAGTTTTCATGTGCTTCTCACTCATTAATTCATCTGTTTCATATACAATTCTGCAGTTGCTGTTTTCCCACTTTTCAGAGGCAGAAACTGAAGCATAGGAATCATCAATAAGCTGAGCCAACATGACAGAGATGAGAGTGGAAAAAAAAATTCAAGCAGAGGAAGTTCAATTTCAGAGCCATTATGCCAGTCGACTTTACACTGTTATGACAAATACCTAGGATAAGTAATTTGAAAGGAGGGCAAGATTGATCTTTAGCTCACGGTTTTAACCCATGGTCCCTTGGCTCCATTGTTTTGTGTCCCATGACAAGGCTGAACATCATGTTGGGGAATTCATGCTGTGGAATTCAAGATGGAGCAAAACTGCTCAACTCCTAGCATTTAAGAAGCAAAGACAGAGAAGAAGAAGAGGGCAGAGTCCCAATATCCCCAATGACCTAACTCCCTTCCAATAGGCCCCACCTCCTAAAGTTTCTATCACTTCCTTATAGTGCTGCAGGCTGGACCCTAACATTTAATGCATGAGATTAAAGCACATTCCAGGTCTAAATTCTTAACAGGCCGTGACTTCTTGTTATAGTGATGACAAGAACCTAGCACATAATAACGATGTAGAAGTCATGAAAGACAGTCCCATTCCATAGGGGAGATTGAGTATGAACTTGTACATTGGAAAGTGGGCTGCAAAAATGATCAGTGACACCTCTTTCATGGTGTCTAGGATTTATTGTGGTAATTCCATAGAGTTATTAATATTACTGATATAAGAATGCTATTTAGAACTTTGGATAATATTATAATATTTATCAACTTAATGAGTCAAGTTTTGGGTGGTAACTAGAAACTTTACCCTACTGAATGTATTTAGATCAGGAATAGAGGACTTTAAAAAATTGGCCATAGGGCTACAACTGCCTGAAAAGCACAAAGTCCTGCGATCAATCCCTGGTACAAAAAAAAATTGGCTACATTATATTTATTGTAATAATCTATGAATTATTTTTCATAACTGGGGATTGAACTCAGGTCCTTGGGCTTGCAAGGCAGGTGGCAGAACCAATGAGCTAAATCTCTGGCCCAATAATCTATTAATTTGAATCCATAAGTACTAGTATGAAATTTCTGAATAAAAATATGCTATTGCAAAGAAGGCATATTGTATTGTTTTCAAACTGATAGAAGAAATAGTTTGGTATAAGTCAAATACTACAAATATGCTAATAATTCAGTTCAATTTGTTTTCATATCTTTCATAATTACTGAGGAGCATATATACTCCATTTCTAGGAGAATAAGTAATAGTAATAAGGCTTGTGGGTGAGAAGGAGATGTGCAGAAGTGTTTCACTGTGAACTTTCTGGGTAGCAAGATTATGGGATCAGGGCTCTGAATAGATCAAAAGATGCATTTTGTACACTCTTTGCGTGTCATATATATGTGTGTATATATATATATATATATAATATTCAGAAAGAGTGTGTATATGTATGTATATATAATATGTGGTAGATTAAAAGAAAGTGTTACAATTACCAAAATTTATTGAAAAAATTCAAATTATTTTCATTAATGCCAGTTTCACTGCTGACTAATATTGTGACATGCTTCTGACGATTTTCCTGGCTCCGCCTTCTCTGTTTTGGTTTTAAGACTCATTCATAAAAAGTCTTGGATATTTTTGAAGCCATCTATGTGGCAACAAAAACATATCTCTCTGCTTAAATCATTTTAACAATCCCACTCTACCCATAGAGTTTCATAAAAAACTATTAAACTTGTTTACAGATTTTTTTCATCTATGCTTTCCTCTACAGCACAGAGCCTTACATATAGTCAGAACTAGTGCTTTTTTGCATTGTTTGTGCTTCACATAAACAATAGAGTAAATATGTCAGACATGGTACCGCAATACTAACAATGTCCTTTGTATTATGCAAGATGAGAGACTATTTTACAAATCTGTGGGCTCTCTGGTTTTCAATGATATTTAGATGTCAACAGAATTTCCTACTGTATTACATTATAAGTTACATTGTAAGTTTTGCTACAAAACATTGTTAGTTACAGGAATACATGCATAGAAAGTTTTGAGAAAAAGCATTAATGTGTAAGAGTGCAGATATTTCTTACTCAAATCTACTATAGGAAGAAGAAACAAGAATGTTAACAAGGCTTGAGGATGAGAAGTAGGTATAGAGAGGGACTCCTATTTGCACATCCAGAAAGCAATATTGTGGGGCATGAGGACTCTGCAAATCATTACGTAAATAGTGGGTAGACAAGAAGATACATTGTATACTCACTTTATGTCAAAGTGGAGAAGACTGGATGAGGGCTTCTCAGAGACCAAATTTGTCTTGAGGGCATAAAGAACTCTCCATAGTGAATATGTCACTAAGATTTGGACTCAGTAAATGCTCTACATTCCATGTGTTAAAAGTTTATGTCCAATAATAGTACACAAGGTCCTAATGAGATAATTAACAATGTGAAATAGGAAGAAAAGGGCTAAAGGTGTAGGGAAAGTGGGAAGGGTAGGGGAAAGGGAATAAGGGAATAGAAAAAAATTCAAGAAAATGAAAAATGGAAATAAAGTGTTTGTAAATGGGGAGGAGAGGAGGGGGTGAAGGGAGGGAAGGAACAAGGGGAAAAAATGAGAATCAAGACCTGTCATGTAAAGGTACAAAATCCCAGTGATGAATGTAACTGTATTGTATACCTAAAATGTACCAATAAACTCAATAAAAAGGAAAAAAAAAGTTTATGTCCAAATCAAATCCATTATCAGTTGCTAAATGTTTATTTTCCAACAGAACTGATTATTGAGTCTTTGGATTCCTAAATCCAATTGCTTTCTTCTTTTCCATTCTAATTTTAGAAATGGCTCCCTCCCACCACTCTGTTGAAAGACTAGTTCATATGAAAAAAAGAAAAAGAAAAATTGACTCTATATTACAAACTAGGCATATTTATAAACCAAATACACTCATACATTCACGCCTTTTGTTACTAAATTTATATGTAGTTCCATTAAAATAGCATGTGTGGCCTGGTGTGGTGTTATTTACCTGTAATCCCACTTTCTCAGAAGCTGAGCAGGAGGATAAACAATATGGTGCCAGCCTGGGCAATTTACTTAGACCTCGTCTGAAAGTAAAATGTTTTTTTTGAAAGGGTGGGAGCGTCAGGATGTAGCTCAGTAGTAGCATGTGTGAAACCCAGAGTACAATATCCAGTAACACACACGTACACACACAATCACAAAACATTTTAAGTGACATTTATGAGGTTCATCACTATTACGTCACTAATGCCTGTTAAAATTGAATTCAAGACACCACTTCAGGCCAACAGTTACAGCAACTATAACGTGCGTGGGTGTGGAATGCTAGTCACTTATCACTCGGTTACTGGCTTTGTGACAGTTACTGAAGGGAAGAGCTCTTCGAATTCACAGTTCCCATCCTATGCATGTTTTTATTTGTTTTGTTTTGCTTTTTGCCACTGCCTTTGTTTGCAATGCAAGTGCACAGCGTTACTACCTTCTCCACTTTGACATGTATGTTTTTGGAGGTGATGAAGATTAACACCACTGTTTAGCAGAACAAACATCCCCAGGAGCTGAGCTGATGAGGATGTGTGAATACTTTGGCTGAAAAGAGCTTCCAGAAATCCACTCTCTCCAAGCAGATGACAACCTATGTTTTTCTACACTTCCTCCATACATACAAAACTGTAAGGACCCTTGCTGCTGCTCTGATTGTTGTTGTTGTAATGACAGAAATAGAAAGAATACAAGCCCTGCTTCCTCTGCTTTCTGAAATACAGTGAATGTTTCAACAAGCTGAGGACATTCAAAGGCTGAATTCAGATTAGAGGTTCAAAGATGAATTTCTAAAATTGCAGTTGGGTCTAAATAAATTGTGACTTTTTGGTCTTCTCATTCTTCTTTGATTATTTGCATGACTTCCTGCCTAAGGATCATTCAATCAATTGGCTCGGCAATTTGGGTCACGTATAGTTTGAAATCTACAAAATAATGAGAGTTTGAAGTAGTGTTAAAAAAGGGCATAAATTTGAGCTATAAAATAAACTAGCTCACATGCTGCTTATAAGTGGTTAGTTTTTCATTCCTCTAGGAAAAAGAAGTAAAAATAACACAATTTTATGTTCTTTTCTCATAAATATTAGGGTTATTTTGATATTCAAGAAATTGGAGGGTAAATAAATGGATTACTGAAAATGCCATTTCTGTGCATCTGTGCCTAGGAGGGGCCTTAAATTTTATAGTAGTACATATTTGATAATAACACACAACTAGGAAGATCACAGAAAATTTGAAGTAGAAGTGAGTTTAGATTAATGTAAGTAGATCTTTATTAGAGTAAAATACGTGCATCAAATTATATATAAACAACAGAGAAATAGAAAATGATGACAACTGTGAACTATGCAATTCACAGAGGGATAAAATACACAAGAGTAAAATATAGGTAAGGAAATGTGACAAGTATCAGTTAAAATGACAGGTTGCTGTAAAATATGAAACTTTATCCATTGTATCTAAGTACTACAGACACAAAGGAAAGCCAAAAAACCAAAAGAGTAGGTTCATTTATTACTATTAATATCTGTACAGGTTTATTAAAACATTGGTTATTAGATTTCTTTTTATTTAGATAAATCATGAATGGATAGTTATACACAAGTATGTATTTATTATACACAGTTATAAATCTCCTTACAATAAATCCTTGAGCTTTGACACTAGTTTGGAGTGTCAAATACTGTGATGCTTTGGTATCGCTGTATCACATTGTTTATTTTCTTGCTAGTGACTTTTAAAATATTATTCTACTACCTGGTTTTGCTATGATTAAAGATGAATGCAATTGCACATGAGTTGAGGTTTGTTTTGTGATGAAAGTTGGGATTTCAAATTGGTCTTTTGATTTAAACTTTTGCTGTATTCAATTTTCATTGCTATGTTTAATTTTAATTGGCATTTCCCCCAAAATATTCTCATTTTTTTTAAAGTTTCCTTTCTACAAGAATTTTGGCAGAATTGTGAACAGCATTTAGTATTTTGTTCAGTTTTAATCTCAGATATTTTAAAAACTATAACTATTTTTTCATTATTGCATCAATTTTATATTTTCCTCATTTGATTCTGTTTGATGCACAGTGACAGAAAAAATTGTCATTTCCACATCATTTATGTTCTTTTCAGTTATTTCTCAGCCATATGAGATTGAAACTCCAGTAAAATTCAGGAATATTGTAATTTTCATGTTCCTAGCCCTCCTGAATTATGTGCTCAGCTTTTAGAAGCTTATAAAAATAAAAGCCACATTTCTAGGTAGGGAATATAGAATTATTACTCATTTTTTTCATGAATATATGTTTATAGTACTTAAGATATATTCCATTTTTTTCTCATCTTGGAGCATTTTTTGTATTCAATGCCATTCTCTATAACGAGCTTTGCTTTCTTGAATATCTAGCTGCATAGTTCATATTATGCTTTTGCTATATAAACTTTGTCCTGTAGTAAAACATTGCCATAGCTCCATCACGATACTTTACTATTTTTTCCCACTAGACTCTGTTGGATGGAACTTTTCTCTTTAATTCTACTTTCGCCCGAGTTGCTACTAGACATTTACTTGGCTCCTGAAGCCCCTATATAAGATTTATTTCAAATATGTCCTTGATTCTTTATCTTTTTGTTTATATCTTTGCATCTACTCTTTCCCCTTTGGGGAAAAAAGCTTTTTCTATACTCATTGAACCCGGGCTGGCTTTGTAACTTGATGTGGTAAATAGAATGAGGCGGAAGTGTAGCTGTGCTACACCTGAGGCTGGGCCTGAAGACTGATTTCCATGCTTACACTTTTTCCTTCAGAACGCAGTTATCAACAAATGGACAAGCTCAGGTACTGGCAGGTGAGAAATCAGGAGGATAGTAGTCCTTTGGTCCTATCTTAGGCACCCTAGTGCATGCCAACTGTGTTGATTTTAAAATTTGGTGGGGAAATCTACCTAGGGCAAGTGGAGTCATTGACCCACCCCAAGGCTGCCTACAGATACAAATGTGGGTCCAGCCAACACAAGAAGCCCTCAGCCAACCTGGAGTTTTGTGAGCAATAACAATGCCTGTCATCTTATCACCTTATCATACATTTTTAAGTGGGCTAACGTCGAAATAGTGGATGGATGATGTCTCTTATAGCACTCAGCTCTGCGGTGTAATACAAATATAATGCAAAGACTACCAGCTAAACTGCCTACTATCAGATTGGAAAGTGAAAAAAGAAAAACACAAATCTATTTCCACAGGAATAGCCAAGCTGATCTATATCTGAATTATGTTCCTGTTTCTGTCCTTAACAAATTCCTGTGTATGAGTTGTGGAGATTAAAATTATAAGAAGGAATTTATGAGAGTCTAGGAATTAGAAGCCTAGACAACAATGATAACATGAAATGAGTTGGCTATGTAAGTGAATTAGACAGAAATAGAACTAATTTCCCTGATTCATCATTTTTAAAAATCAGAGTTCATATCAAGGTGCTTCATAATTTTTAAAAGCTCCCCCCACACTTGTTGATATATTCATTTGCAAAAGTCTTCTGAAGTCAGCTATTGTTCAGTGTTGAATGTTCCTTTGAACAAAGACGATTTTAATTTTAATGAATTTCTAATACATTTATAGCATACACACATTTGTTTAAGGTCATGTTAGAGGGAGCATAAATTCCTGGCAGAAACACATGATTATTGATTTTTTTTTTATTGTATTACACGGGAAACCAAACGAAAGACTGAGTGACCAATCAAAATGACAATTAATCACATAGAAACTCTTTGGGTTTTTAAATCTGTATACACAGAGACAGACAGATAGATGATAGACAGACACATGACAGCATTTGTTAGATTTCCCTTGCCTTGAGATGGCTGCCACATAAAAGAGCAGCCTCCATGTTAAAATATGTCTTCTTCCAACCAAGGGCAGGCTTCCTCTTCCCACCAAAAGTGCAACCTGATACTTGTGACCTCCTAGCAGCCAGTGATGTTACAGCCACCTGTGATCTCTTAATACCACCTCACTCAACTCCACACCAGCTCAGGCTAACCCCACCCCACTCCTGCAAAAGAAGCTCCCTTTTCCTCCATGCTGCTTTTCCTCTGTTAGGAGACAGCCAGGCAGACCCTCCCCATAATAAAGGCTTGTTGTAGTCCTGGTCTGGTCCTGGTTTTTCATCTCTTTTATCTAACAGAATTTTCTTAATCTTTTGAATAAAATGTGACTGTCTTTTGAAGATACTCTTTTACCTGGTTCTTTTAGTATATGTACTGCCGAAGCGAGCACTTACTTAGTTCTATTAAACATTCGTATTGACCCCCAAATTCCATGTGCATCTTCTAGTCTCTTTGAGTCTTTATCTCTCCTTTAAGAGTAAATATGCTTCACTGATGCAGCCAAAACAGAAACACATCCACTTTTTCTTTTGACACTGCCGATTGTTCCTCACCATCATTCACTAAAAATGCTGTTATTCAGATCAGATTTCTAATAAAAGACTAGCTGTCAATCCTTCAAGGTGGCCTCCTATTCATATAGATGGCTTATTCAACACCCTGGGCTCCATTTCCTGGTTTTCCAGATTAAATGACTTATTTTACTTTCTTTCAGCTGTTCACAGTCATGACATCCATATCTAAACTGACTTGTTCTCTGACATGCTTTTGAAAAATCATCTGTATTTGCTGTCACAACTTCCTGACTTATAATTAATTCTTGTGTCTCTTCTACTTTGCCTCTCTCCTATGCCAAAAATCGCCTATTTCTCTTTAATTTTTTTATTCTTGGTCCAAAATTGAATTTTTGCTGCTAAAGTGACCATTTATGTTTAGTCAAAAAACATCTTTTTTTTTTAATTTTATTTTTTTTTTACATCTTGCAGTTTGGGCTGCAATAACAAATTGGCCTGAGTGATTTACGAAGCAATGGTTTGGAGTTCGGGATATACCTCAGAAGTACAGCACTTGCTTAGTGTCCAACAGGACCTGGATTCAGTTTGCAGCCCCGCAATGAACAACAAAAAAATAGATTTATTTCTCACAGTTCTGGAGACTACCAGTTTCAGAGCACAGGGGCAGCCTGGCCCATGTTGAGACGGGGCATACTGCTGAGATTCAGGCAGCTCTGTGGTCGCGAAGAGGGGGGAATACTCTGGGTAGGAGTCCGCACGAAGCACTTCCTTCCCAAACCCCATCTTCCAATGCCATCACGGTGGGTACAGGATTCCAACATAGGAATGTGGGGGCATAAATGGACCATAAATAAATCACAAGACTAGACTAGTCTGAGCCTTTCAAAACTACTGAACTGCTATTGACTTCTTCCAATCATCTTGTCTTGTTTTTCATGGCAGACTGCCATAGTGATCCTTATTAATCTGTTGTCTTTCTTGGTTTCCCTCCTATTATCATACTTTAAATATTGACATTATTGGGCTGGGATTTAGCTCAGTGGTTCCGTGGCCTGCCTCGAAAGTGCAAGGACCTGAGTTTGATTCCTGGTACCATACACACACACAAAAAATTGACATTATTAGTACTTTTTTTCTTTTATGAAGAACATATTTTAAGTGGATTTTTAATGGATTTTTTAGTACCTCTATCACTCCCTGAAGACTTTGACTTGAATACAATCTTCCCTAGTTTTTAAAAACTTTTTAATAGTATTTATTTATGTATTTGTTTGGTTTTGAGAGGAGATTTTGCTACATAGATCAGCTGGCCCAGAACACAGTGTGGAGCCCTGACCTCAAACTCATGGCATTCCTCCTACCTCAGCTTCCTGAGTGCTGGAATGCGCCACCATACCTGGTTCTGGTAGTATTTAAAAGATAAAATTTAAGAAATAATTGAACAGTTTACCAAAGCCTATAAAAGCATACCAGAACCATCCTCTAAATGTCTTTTTTTGTTTACAAGTCATCAGGATATACAGCCTAATAAGCATTGGAATATCTTCTAATCTTTATGCTAGTCATTTTTGCTCTGCATTACAGAAATTCAACAATCAATATCCATAAAACTTTCAATTAACGTAAGAAACAAATGTAAATTCTTCAATGCTACTTTGTGTTCCAGTGTAGGACTAGATTCTATTAACAGATACTGTCTTTGTTAAAAACTGGCTTTATATCTACTTAGTGCATGTCAAATAAAGTGTATCATATCCCAAATATATAAGTACTAGTTGTCCGAACTTCACTGTCCAAACTTCACTGAAATCGGAGAGTAGAGTACAGAGCATGAGAGAGGAAATGGTTTCTCTGATGGAAAAAATATTCCTTTCACAAACATGCACATTACAGTGCACATAGTTAATGCAGTTTTAAATTAAATATATGAGCAAATTGTTGAGTTAAAACAATGTGGCAATACTGAAGGGACTGTCAACATGCCTTTTTATTAATATTTTAACTGAAACTTTTGGTAGCTCAAAAATATTAGAATAAACCATTTTCCAGCACTTCGGAAGTGGAGGAAGGAGGATCACTACGAGTTTGAGGCCAACCTGGGCTGCATAGTGAGTTCAAGGCCAGCCTGAACTACATAGGAGGGCCTTGTTTCAAAAATCAAAGAGAAAAAGAATAAATCTTGGACCTAGCTTTCTTAATGGCAGCTATATGTTGTGGAGTATAGCAGACGTGGGTTTTAACTACTTCAGTTGTATTAAATTTTTGTCATCTTCAGAGGGAACAATTTTAAACTTTTTTTCATTTTTCATTTTATTGGTACAATTTAGCTCTACATAATGATCACATTCATCATATCGAATTTGTACCTTTACGTAATGTTTGTTGTTTTGTTTTGTTTTGTTTGATACAGGGTCTTCCTTTGTCATTCAAGTTGACCCTGAACTCACTGTATAGCCCAGGCTGGCCTTGAACTCAAAAACACCCTCCTGTCTCAGCCTCCCAAGTGCTGGAATTGCAAGTGTGTGCCACAGTGTCCTGCTACACAGTGTATCTTGATTCATTTTCTTCCCATTCCCCTCCCTTCAGTATGGGTTTATTTTTGACACAGTTTTGACTTTCACCCAATATAAGTGCACTGCAAATTTGACCCCATTTATCCTGTAACTTAAGAAATGACTAAATACTATCTGTCCATTATAAATAAATATCACTTTTATAGTTTTTGCAATATAATTTCTGAATTTTACTCTCTCCCATCAATGGCATAGACTCTAAATATTATATAAACCTGTCACCTAAGAAATAGTATTTGTGATACAACTGAAATGTGTATTTGAATGACAAAAAGAACAAACGAGGGAAATTATTTTGGGGTAAAGTTGTCATTGGAAATGCAGACAGTGTTCCTGTCTGAACCAAGTTTGAAAATCTTACCTAAATATAGCTCTAGTAATGCAATCAACAAATGCATTATTGTTTTTAAATGCTAGTTTTGAAGTGTACAGTCTTTCTTGCAAATCTTCGAAATGTTCTGATTTTGCTACCATAGGCATTATGCAAAAGCAATATTCATTAGATATAATGAATTAATCACTGGAAAAATAATTTAGGGTACTTGAAGTCTGATTGACTAATCTAGAAAGATTCTAGATTGAATGAAATACAGTAAAAGGACTTCTTATGAGACAATTTCAAAGGAAACTATTTTAGGCCAAGACTGCTACAGATTTGAAGCTATTTTCAGGGGCTTGATGATTTAAAAAGTTGATTGCTAGCCAAGTAATAGATTAAGTCCTTTAGGAGCACAGATGAATTGGTGGCGGAGTAATAAGCACAATAATACTTAGCACTTTTAATCTTCAAAACATTTTATAAACATTATCTAATTAATCCTCATAACAGTTCCATACTTCCTTTGCTCTTGATAGATCAAAGAGTATTATGCTCAATTGCCAAGTTACAGACACAAAATGTTGATTTTTCTACTACTCATTACAGGTGACTCAAGACATTAGGCTAAATTTCAAAGTCAAATTTCTAAACGTGCCTAACTGACTTTTTAATTTTAGTTTATTAACACGTGTGTGTATAACATCCTATTTACATTCCTTGTGGGAAGCTGTTTTAATTCCTTTTCATTCCCCTTTCCTTTCTTCCTTCCTCTCTCTGCCCATTCTGTGATCCCTTTTCTTTTCCTGAGCATGGTTATGATACATAACGTGTATTTTCTTTGTGGGTAGTTGGCCCACGTACATAACACATCCTAGCTCCTTTTCTTCATCTGTTTTCCTTTTCTCCCTTCATCTCTTTCTTGATCCCCTTCCCCTTTTAAGGTGATCTGTCAGCCTACTTCCTATTACCTACATTTTATTTGATTCTTTATTTTTACCCTAGGTTTCTCATATAAGAGAGATGATGAGATATTTAAGCTTCTGTGCCTGATTTATTTTATTTAGTGTTATGGACGCACATGTCCATTAACAGATGAATGGATAAAGCAAATATATTTACACACCATGGAGAATCACTGTGCCATAAAGAAAGATAAACTTGAGTCATTTGTAGAAAAATCGGTCCACCTTGAGATTTGTTCGTTTTTAATGATCAAGTATAGAATTCTTTGGTACCGGGCATTGAACTCGGGTCCTTGCACTTGCAAGGCAGGCCATCAAACCACTGAGCTAAATCCCAGGCCCTAAGTATAGAATTCTTAAAAGTCAACCCCTTTACTTTATCGTTTATTTTCTTTTTCCTACTTAGCAGTACATTTAAGCAAGATCTCTCTCTCCCTCCCCGTCCCCCATCTCTCTATCTGTTCACATTTCCAAAGGCCAAATGCGTGGTCTCCTTCCTTCTGGGCCCTCATCCTGCTTCCGGCAGCTCAGGCCCGGCGTTGACTGTATTTCCCCATCTCCGCCTGCAGAGGTCACCCTCGGTAGGCACCTCAGGAGCTCCTTCATTTCATTCAGATCTCTGCTCCAATTTTGCCGCACTAAGAGACAACAGAACAAAATTCTTCTCTCAATTGTTTCAGGGCCTTTACTCACTTATTTCTCATTTTAGCACGAAATACTGATAGGTGATATTTGTTTGGTTGTGTACTTTTATTTCACATAACCATCTGAATATTAAGTAATTAATGAGTATAGGTATTCCCCGCAGTAACATTCCACTGACTGATAATACAGCACAGTTATTCACACACATGTTAGTAATATTTCCCTGTAAATTGTATGTATCCATTTTCAATTTCTCAAAATGCTTTCTGTTTAGTTTTAAAACTTCTACTTTAA
Source organism: Fukomys damarensis (assembly GCF_012274545.1). Lineage (NCBI taxonomy): Eukaryota > Metazoa > Chordata > Mammalia > Rodentia > Bathyergidae > Fukomys > Fukomys damarensis. The sequence goes on from NW_022900923.1 coordinate 31,723,111, forward strand.
CAATACTACTTTTTTGTCTATGATTGGAATTGGATTTTTTCTTATGATTTGTGGAAGATTTTAATTTTTAATATAGCTGCATAGTATGTTTGCCTTTTTAATTGTCTATAAGGTAGGAAGGTCTTTCTTATCCTCAAATTGTGCAATACCTCCTCGGTTTTCTTGCAAATTTTTTTAAAAAGTATGCCTTAGGTCATTTTGAATTTATTTATAATAACCACCAATAGGTGTCTTTAAGTTTTTGCAGATTTGTGCATAGTATTTACATTTATTAACTAAAACTCCTTTTTATTTCACTTAAATGAAATCTTCCTTTTTTGTACATTAATGTGTTAACACAGTCTTAGACTGTGACTATTTCCTATAAATACTAAAACATCATTTGATTAGAATAGCCTACACTTTCATAATTAATGGGAGTTTCTCTTAAGACATTTAATTTCTATTCTTATGTATTTAATTGCTTAAAGGAAATGTTTGAGATTGATTTTAAACATATTAAATTTCCTTTATCGTTTTCTTTTTATTTTTCTCTTGTTCTATTTTACTCCTTTTGACTCAACTAGAGTCCTCTTCAAAACAGAGCCTGTAAAAAGAAGTAAGGCATGAATCCCTCCTTTATTTGGAAGAGGCATTATAAAGCAACAAGTTTGTCACCTGTACTAGGATTTCTTTGACGTGAGAAAGATGGAAAATAGACATAGCCTAAGGGAATTAGTAGCGGAAGAGTTTATTAGGATTACACAGAATTCGGCAACAGCCTGTCCTACAGGGCAGCTTATTTATTTATTTATTTTTTATTTTTCTTTATTTTTTCTTGAGACAGGGTCTCACTATGTATTCCAGGCTGATTTTTAACTATGTAGTCTAAGATGGGCTGTAACTCTCCATGATCTTCCGGCCTCAGCCGGAAGTGCTAGGATCACAAGACTGCCTCATTGTGCCTGGCTGTCCGAACAGTTTATTTAAGAAGCAAATTGTGGTTGTGGTACAATGAATAACACACCTCCTCTATAAAAGCATTAGTAAAGGAATGTTTGCTTTCAGTGGAATATGCTTTTGTCCTCAGTTGTCAGTCATCAGTTAACCCTATCTCCTGTGCCTCAGGATGAAAAAAAAAAAAAAGAATGTGGACAAAGGAAGTTGAGAGAAAAGGTAAGTGAGGCGCGCTCATGTTAGGTAATTATTTAAAAGTTAAAAGTTAAAAGGAGCCTAGAACAAATAGAGCACAGTTTTCCAAGAGCTTTTACTGGATGCCTGAGGCTTCCCCGAAAGAGCTCAAAGAAGAATCTTTTATTGTAGCTCAAAGAGGAATTAGGGAAATTTATCAATTTTGTTGTCTTTCTTCACACTTTAGGCTGTGTGCTATTAAATTTACCCTCTGCTTGGGGTACTTTACTCAGGCTTTCCAAGGGTCACTGGGACAATAGGTCCCTTGGCCTGCAGTGAGGTTGAGCCATGCACTCCACTCACACAATTGGGTGGTGGTGTAGTTATGAACTGATGCTTAAGAAGCAGAGCCTCATCCTCCCACTCCACAGAAATATTCAGCCTCTAACTATGGCAGCCTGGTTCTTTGAAAGTGGAAGGCAGCTTAAAATAAATATGTTAGGTGCGAAACTAGGACTGGGGCAAACCAGACATGAGGAGAATGACAAAAGTCATAAAAACCCAGAGGTCTTGCACACAACACACCAGCCAAAATGACTCATGGCTCCTGGGCACTATGAACAGAACCAACAGGAAGGCAGTATTTTCAATCCCTCATGTGAAGCTGTTGCTGTTTTCAGGGCCAATCCTACAAGTGCTAGTTTCCATCTTGCATTTATATCTGCTGGGAAACCAAGAGAGTCTTTTCATAGAACAGTCAAAATGTGGTGCAACACCAAGTGCGTTTTTGATAGGATAATTGCCCCAATACAATATTTGCATGAGAGGGAAGCCAGTCCCGTAATCTGGGATACAAAGGACCCATTTCCCTTGTCCTCTGGGTCTCTGTAATTCTTTTCACTAGTCTGGAAACCAAGATCCTAGAAAACCTCTCAATTTTCATTCTCATTGCTGGGACAAAATACTGGACATCCACAGTTCAAAGAAAACAAATGTTTATGTTGGTTCACCATTTGTAGAGGTTTCAGTCCATACTCAGCCAGCTCCAACGTCCAGTGGCAGAGCAGAGGAACATGGCAGAGGAGAAAGAGTTTATGGCAATGCAAGCAAGAAACCCATTGGTTGATGCCACCCAAAGTGGGTCTTCTCTCCACAGTAAATCCATCATCCACATCAGAACTAGGCCAAACCAATCCGTGGCGTAATCATGAATCACACATCCATAATCCAACCACCTCCCAAAAGCCTCACCTATGAGTGTACGAGGCTTTGGGAACAATCAAGATATAAGCCACAACACCCATCTGATATTACATGAGGATAGATAGCACTCATTCTGTCACTAGATTCATAAAATAGATCAAAGAGGTATCACGTTCTATCATCTGAAATATATAAAAATTATGGGACATAAAGTTATTATGATATGTTTTCTGAAATACATAGAAAATGTTTTGTCTTAAATTAGCAATAACCTACACATGCACATATATTTTTAATAGTGTATTTCTAAAAATATATTTTACAGCCTAGATATAGCTGTGATCTCCAATGGCCACTACGGGGTCTGGATAAATATAGTAATATATTGTTATATTAATATATATATATATATACTGATTATAATATATATAGAATGTGATGGAAATTTTTATTGTTCTTATAGGGAAATTAGACACAATATTAATTTAGAAGCAGACATTTAAAGAAAGAGACTGACATAGAATGATACTCTAACAATCCTTTCATAATAAACTTAATAATGAATTACCAGTCTAAAATAATACTATAATCACCTGACGAATAACTACAGATGATTGTGTTATAGTAAAAATTAAATTTATCTTCAGACACTGGAGAAATTTCAGTGAAAGATGTATGTTCATATTAAAGGTTAGGATATATCTAATCTAATAAGTATATATTAAAATGTTTGATCAATCTCATTATCTCAAACAAATGTAGCATATATATTTTCTTTTCATAAATTTGAATTGACTGCTTTATTACTACTTCCAGGAGTAGTTCTCAAAACTTTTGTGCTATTACAATTTATTAATAATAATGAATCAAATGAGAATGAACAGAGAATTAATACTAATCATGGCCTATTTTTCAAAATTATGAAAAATGTGTTAAAATCAGATCTGCAAATTTCACTCCTCTGAAGTACGCTATTCTCCTACAATGAGCCCTACCCAAAGTTAGCTTTCATATTGCCTGAGCTCTGTAATGTTGCATGACCCTGTAACTTTCCATGACCTTACTGATTTTAACATTAAAAATTTCATAATTTTATTCCATATATTCTACATGCATGTTATCCTTATTGGGGTTAATCTAGTGTTGTTATTATTATATTTCTGTAATTTGCTTGAAATTTCACTCTATTTTAGTTAAATTCTAGCTTGTCTTTCACACAAAAATCTTTAATTCTCAGCTTACTCATCTACTTCCATGCCTTTCATTCACTGATTGATGCTGTTTGCATGATCATTTTTCTTAAGCTTTTCGTGTTCAACTTTATCCCAATTAGTGTTTCTAAAATTTTTTTTGGTACTGGGGATTGAACTCTGGTCCTTGTGCTTGCAAGGTAGGCAGCGGAGCCCTGAGCTAAAGCCCTGGCCCCCTTTCCACTACCTTCAAACTCCCAATCTCACAATTCTCGTCCAGGTTCCTGCCCTTACGTTTCAGTTCTAAAAGCAAGGGAACACATTCTTCCAACATTCTTTCATACATCTCAAAACTATTATTCCATTATCCGTTTATTTTCCTGAACACCACTTTGATTAGAGAAGGATGCTTCTTTTTTTAACATCTATTTGTTTTTCTTTTATTTGAAACCTGCCTTTCCAAGGCATTCACTTTAGCCTTTATTCTTTCTCACTTGCATTTTGGAGGACTCTAATAGCTGTTTTCTTTTGCCTAAATTTTCTCAAGTATCTTTTAAATTTAAAAAATTCTAACAAACTCCAAATTTTTAAATTTGGAATAATATAGTTCCATTTTAAAACACTAAAAATGTCTTCTGGGATCAAGCTGCTATCTTTACTTTTTTTTTTTTTTTTTTTTTGGTCCGGGGTATAACGAGCTCGCAG